>NW_027506892.1:821808-834308 GCF_052324685.1 Brachyhypopomus gauderio
AGCCAATCCCGTGATGACACTGGGAAAAAGGGGCGGAGGCAAATCTCGATCACGGCATTATGGCGTGGGACACCCCATTCCTACAAAACACAGACACCTAATCCAAGGGGTCGCAACACCACCCCCCTTAAAAAGTGAAAACCACACTGTCGAAAATGCATTATGAATGAGATAAACAATCAGCCACAACGTTCTCAGAACCCTTTTTGTGTACAATAGTGAAGTTGAAACATTGACATAACAGTGACCAACTCATGAGACGCTGGTTTTTTTTGGACATCCGTTGCAGAATTTTGTAACCTGTAATGGGCTAGAGGTGACGTAAATGTCAAAATGTTGTAAGGCCAACAATAATGCTAGAGCTTCCTTTTCAATTGTACTATAGTTAACCTGGTGATGATTGAATTTGGCGAAAGAATTTGCTACAGGGTGATCAAGCTGTACATCATCTTCCTGTAATAACAACACAGCAGCCTAAATTGCTAGCCTCAATAGCCAACATAAAGGGTTTGCTGAAATTAGGGGCCATCAACACTGGAGAGGAACATAATGCCTTTGCTGCATCAAAAGCTGTTTGACAGTCCGAAGATTGGTGAGAGATATAACCACATTAGTGAAATTTCTGCAGAAACTTCGGTAGTAACCGGTCATTCCTACAAAATGTTGAAGTTCTCTTATTGTTGTAGGCATAGGAAAAGCAACAATACCCCGGACATTTGCATCCACGGGACGAACACATCCTTTTCCAACCTGTTTCCCAAGATAGCCTGGCCCACTAATATTCACATCATTGTGATTTATCGCCCTCCAGGTTCCCTTAAGAACTTCATTGATGAACTTGATCCCCTCCTCAGTCAATTCACCATTGACGCAAACCCGCTCATTCTCCTTGGTGACTTCAACCTTCCATCCGACAAACTACATTCATCTTGCATCCTTCCATTGCTGTCGTCATTTGACCTCACCATCAACCTGTACCCTCCGACTCACAGAGCAGGCAACATTCTGGACCTGGTCTTTACACGAGCCATGGGAACAACGAACGAATTCCAAAGAATTCCTTCCACTCTTTTCCAGAATATATCAAGAAATCTCCTTCCATTCATCTCAGCAATCATCATCAACAACTCCTTAGTTTCTGGTCATGTACCTACCGTGTTCAAGATGGCAAGGTTGGTATCAATATTGAAAAAAGCAACACTTGACACCTCTGACATGAACAACTATAGACTGGTATCACTTTTTTTTCTATCAAAAACTCTGGAACGAGCAGTCTATGACCAATTATCTCTCTTCCTCAATCAGAACCATCTCCATGATCCTAATCAGTCTGGCTTCAAACGGGCACACTCAACAGAAACGGCCCTCAAAGAAGTGACCGAAAAGCTCCATGCTACCAAGACTAACAAGCTATCATCAGTTTTTATTCTTCTAGATCTTTCTGCAGCCTTTGACACGGTCAACCACAACATCCTCCTCTCTGTTCTTTCTAGCCTCAGTGTGACTGGCTCTGCTTGGAAATGGTTCCAGTCATATCTAGAAGACCATTCCTATCAGGTAACATGGAGAGGATCCACATCCAATCCATGTAAACTCTCCACTGGAGTCCCCCAAGGCTCAGCCCTAGGCCCACTTCTCTTCTCTTTATATACTCATTCCCTTGGTAACATTATTTTGTCTCATGATGTCTCTTATCATTGCTATGTTGATGACACCCAGCTAATTCTTTCCTTCCCTTATTGTGACACCCAGGTATCTTGGCATGCTTGGCAGATATTGCTTCATGGATGACTGCTCACCACTTGAAGCTCAACCCTAGCAAAACTGAGCTTCTGTACATTCCAGGAACCCCAAACCCACACAACGACCTCAGTTTCCTTTGAGAACACCTTGTTAACACCGTCAGAAACTGCTCGAAGCCTAGGTGTAACGTTGGACAACCAGCCGTCCTTCTCAACATGTTTCAAAGCTGAACCGATCCTGCAGATTTCTCCTCTGCAACATACGGAGAATACGACCCTTCCTTTCACAGGAAGTTACTCAAGTGTTGTGCAGTCTCTAGTCATCACAAAGCTGGACTACTGCAATTGCCTACTTGCAGGTATTCATCTACGGGTCATTAGACCTCTACAATTAATTCAGAATGCTGCAGCATGACTGGTTTTCAATCTCTCCAAGTTCTCACATGTGACTCCTCTGCTACGCTCTCTTCACTGGCTTCCAGTAGTGGCACGCATTAGATATAAAACTTTGATGCTTACTTACAAAGCCAAAAACGGACTAGCCCCTCCCTAAATGATGTCCATGGTCAAAAGCCAATCCGTACAGTGAGCACTCAGAATCTCAAGCTTGGCTCGACTCAAAACTCCACGCTTAAAGTCTCATGGAAGACAAAGCTCCAGATTTTTCTCTGTCCTGGCTCCAAGATGGTGGAACAATCTTCAATTAGCTGCTCGGACTGCAGAGTCTATTGGTGTCTTCAAGTGTATACTGAAGACTCACCTGTTTATATTGAGTTCTTAAAAGTGCACTAACTCTTGTCATTGTTCTTAAATTGTATGTCTGTTTATGGTTATTTGTGCTTCTTGGTAAATGTTTAACTTGCAAAGGTAATGGCATCGACTCCTATAGTTTAGTAGTAGTCTGACTCAAGGGTATCTTGAATTCTGGCCTATCTGTACTATTACCTAGGATGAATTCTGTGATCAGATGCAAAGCAGTTTTTAAGTCGCTCTGGATAAGAGTGTCTGCTAAATGCTATAAACTTAAATGTAAATGTAGGCGGGGTGTACCTGTACAGACACTCAAATGGTGACATACCCAGCGATGAGTGCCACAATATTTTATGGCCGTATTCAGCCCAGACTAAGTGATCAGCCCAGGAGGATGGGTTAAAGGAGGCTAGGCAACGCAGGGTCTGCTCCAGGTCACTCTCTCGGTCTGTCCGTTAGATTGGGGGTGGAACCCAGAGGACAGACTGGCCTTGGCTTCAAGGAGGTTGAGAAACGCTGCACAAAACCTGCTGGAGAACTGTGGATCCTGGTCAGATATCACATCCATGGGAAACCTGTAGTTTCTCACAACATGGTTCAGGAGCAAGGAAGCCGTTTCACGGGCCGAGGGGAGTTTGGGCAGGCCGATAAACGTACTGAACTTGGTGAAACAATCAACAACAAACTGAATAGTGGTTTGACCCCTAGATGAAGGTAGGGTGGTTTGAACCAGTGATGAAGTCCATGGAGATGTGGGTCCATGGTCTAGAGGGAATAGGGAGAGTATGGAGTAACCCGCTGGGCTTAGATCATCGCAGGCCAAACATCACAGGCTGCCATGAACCGTCTCACCTCCTGATCCATGTTGGGCCTCCAAAATCTCCTATTAATGAACTCGAGAGTCCGTCATGCCCCAGGGTGAGCCACAAAATGAGAGGAGTGATCCCCATCCATAACCTTATGACGGACCGTCGAGGGAACGTAAAGGTGACCTTCAGGCCCCTTACTAGGACCAGGTTCCCTAGTAAGTGCCTTTTAAACTATTCTTTCTATCTCCCACTGGATGCGAGCAACCACAATCTTTGGGAGAGCATGGTCTCACGAACCTGAGGTTTAGCTTTAGGTTCCCATTGCCTGGACAAACCGCCTGGTTTGGTGTTCTTTGAACCCAGCCGATAGGACAGTGCGAAGTCGAAATGACAAAAGAATAGCACCCACCTGGCTTGTCTCAGGTTGAGATGCTTAGCTTGTTGCAGGTAAGAGAAGTTCTTGTGGTTGGTCAATTTGACCACCAACAACTCCTTATCCCCCACATCACACTTACGTTCTGCAGGGGTGAAGCGATGAGAAAAGAAGGCACACGGATGTAACCGTGATGGTTATCCCACACGTTGGGGCACCCCAGCCCCTACCCCCATCTCAGAAACATCCGTGTCCACAATAAATATCCGGGTCCATGGCCAGCTGGTTTTCTGAGAGGTGTTCTGAGAATCCTTGGAAAGACACCTCGTGAGTATGAAACTGAGACTTCTCTAATTTGACATATAAATGGTTCTCCAGGAGGAGCTGGAGGACTTGCCGTACTTGCTGCGGACACCATGAGAGGTTTCTCCAGCAGCACCAGGGGTATATTCAGGGATGTGATAAGGGAGGCGTCAATAAAATTCAGAGCCTTGTGAACCTTGAATTTGTCATTGCCACGGCTTAAGAGAGCAGAGTAGTGCATGTTGTTGAGATGTATACGGCATCTCTTTTTGTCTGCGCTAAGTATGGGATTTGAGCTCACCCCATATTTACACACTTCCTAGGAAAGAATATTCATTATTGATGTGTTTCTGCACAAATGCTCTTGTCTCCCGCATGTCTTTGTGTTCTTTGTACTACATCCTGCATCCACATTTTTGCAGAATTTCAGGGGGGTGTATGTAACGGTATGTAATGGTTTAATGTTTATTGGTGAAATTCCTGCTAAATGGGCTGGCACCACCTGCAGGTCGGTCAGGGTATTGCAGCGCAATATAAATTTAGGAAGCGGGGCAGCCTCTGTACAGTGCATTTAGATTTACCAACACGAAGCTAGCCTACACTAACATTAGCCTATCCTTGTAGCCTGTATCGCTGACTGAGCCAGACCAAATGCTGCTGTGTTGTTGCTAAACCCATGTTGCTAAGCTACATCCTCGCATTTGGTGTCCATCCTCATTGATCAGGGTGGTCAAACACTCGACGGAGGGGTACACATAGATAACCTCGCAGCCCACTGGAACTGGGAGACTTGTGTTCAGGAGTGAAATAGACTGGCCTTGAAAGTAATTTCTCTACTGTAAGGAATATTGTTTAATTATGATATTTATAACAGGGTACAACCCTGAATTTCAGGGAAATATGTTTGTTATAATGCAAATAGATGAAATTATATTTCAGTCTCATTACTGAAGGTGAAGCTCAGAGTCTGCACAGTGACCCAATACCACTGGTTGAACTATATTAGCCACAGTAGTTGGTTTAATGAACAAATGCCAATTTTATTGATTATTGATAAACAATTTAATGTTATAATGTATACCATGCATAAGGTCGATATCTTGGTTTAGGTTCAAAGAGTTAACAAGTTTTTAAGATGAATCAGAGGGAAGAACAAACGAACTGAAGTTAAGCTAACCATGAAACAGGAAATTCCACAGACCATTTAAACCAACATTAACCAACCAAAAGCTATGACAATGAAAGCACATTAAAATTGAGGAAAATGCCTTATGGATGAAACTAATAACTGGAAGATAATGGCGTGTCTTACATCTATTGCTAAAATGGATAAAGCTTGCTCTGAAATGCAAGCAAAGGACTGGCTAAAATGTATGTATCACACTAATTTGATCGGGATATCTAATCCTATAGTGAGAATTTACTTATTACTTATATTTATTTATATGTAAATTTATTTACATTATATATGCTACCATTGGGTATAGTTATAAGCAAACATGGTGTCAACTTTCACTGCTATGCAGATGACACTCAACTTTATATATCAGTATATGGAACACACAGGGCAGTCATGGGCAGTCATGGCCTGGTAGTAGGGAACCAGGGTTGCCAACATTTCAAGATCGCTTGGAGTGAGATTTGAACCTGGAGGAGGTGGCGAGTGTAAATTGTTGAGGGGGTGGGTGGCGAACGTAAGTTGTCGACGGGGAGGGAGGGGGGTTGTCTAACGTGAAATGGACACAAATTAAATATTATATCGCGATTGATCGATCGCCGGTGGTTGGCGCCAGAGCGATCCAGTAACTTATTGAATCATAGATGTGGATCAGAGGTAAATAAACTAGATATTTTTTTCCGGCGTGAGAAATCGCAAGTGTGGCGTGAGAGTGTGTGAAGACAGTCAAATGCGTGTGTCTCACGCTCAATGCGTGAGAGTTGGCAACCCTGGGGAACTGGTCTTGTGACCAGAGGGTTGTGGGTTCGATTCCCAGACCTGAGGCCATGATTGAGGTGCCCTTGTGCCCTTGAGTACCCTTGCACTTGGCACCTAACCCCAACTGCTCCCCGGGCGCCGGGCTAGGGCTGCCCACCGCTCTGGGCACGTGTGATCCACAGCCCCCTAGTAATCACTAGTGTGTGTGTGTGTTCTAACTGCACAGATGGGTTAAAAGCGGAGGACAAATTTTGATTGCGGTGTAAAAATCACAATTGACAAAATATGGCACATTTACATTTACAGTTTACATAGCATTTCAATAATAATGAGACCGGATTAATATTCATGTTCAAACACCAGTCCTGATAGCACAGTGTATGACTGGCTGGTTATGTTCCAGACACTGAACACTGCAGGCTTCATGATCAGTTAATCCTGTATGCTTCATCTTTAAGTTATCCTTTATTAGAATATTTCCAAATGTGGTGTCTTTGGATTGGTCTTGAAGAACCAATCAGGAGTTATAAGAATCATGGACAATTTTGGCATTCTTGCATATAGGGTCTGTTTGCAAATTCCAAAGGTGACGCTGTATGGTTAGGAATGCACCAAGCTAAGGACAGGGGTCCTCCATACTGGTGGAAGCCATAATTCCTCATACTGGTGAGTCTGATAAGAAGGATTTCCTCACTCCTGGGGGGTGAACTTTGGGTTCCCACAAAGGGTGTTGGGTAGAAAGCCTTTCCTCGCATTTCATGCTGCAGGAACCTTAAGAACCAGAGACGTTTCTCAACCTTTATGAGGGGAACTTTATGAGATCCTTTCTGTGATCTGTGAGTCCTCAGAGCATGGGAGTGGAACATTTCTGCTTTATCCACTACTGCACACATGCTATTTTTAACCTCTTTATTTCACTGCTCAGTCGCAGCACAGTGCTTCATGGCAAGTGTCAGGTTTGTCCTTTTGAGGCCAAGGAAAACATGTGCTGCATCAACTGGGGAAGTGGGGAAACACAGATATAGCACTCTTCAGGACGATGATGGGGAAACACAGATATAGCACTCTTCAGGACGATGATGGGGAAACACAGATATAGCACTCTTCAGGACGATGATGGGGAAACACAGATATAGCACTCTTCAGGACGATGATGGGGAAACACAGATATAGCGCTCTTCAGGACGATGATGGGGAAACACAGATATAGCACTCTTCAGGACGATGATGGGGAAACACAGATATAGCACTCTTCAGGACGATGATGGGGAAACGCTCATATAGCACTCTTCAGGACGATGATGGGGAAACACAGATATAGCACTCTTCAGGACGATGTGGGGGAAACACAGATATAGCACTCTTCAGGACGATGATGGGGAAACACAGATATAGCACTCTTCAGGACGATGATGGGGAAACACAGATATAGCACTCTTCAGGACGATGATGGGGAAACACAGATATAGCACTCTTCAGGACGATGATGGGGAAACACAGATATAGCGCTCTTCAGGACGATGATGGGGAAACACAGATATAGCACTCTTCAGGACGATGATGGGGAAACACAGATATAGCACTCTTCAGGATGATGATGGGGAAACGCTCATATAGCACTCTTCAGGACGATGATGGGGAAACACAGATATAGCACTCTTCAGGACGATGTGGGGGAAACACAGATATAGCACTCTTCAGGACGATGATGGGGAAACACAGATATAGCACTCTTCAGGACGATGATGGGGAAACAGATATAGCACTCTTCAGGACGATGATGGGGAAACGCTTATATAGCACTCTTCAGGACGATGATGGGGAAACACAGATATAGCACTCTTCAGGACGATGATGGGGAAACAGATATAGCACTCTTCAGGACGATGATGGGGAAACACAGATATAGCACTCTTCAGGACAATGATGGGGAAACAGATATAGCACTCTTCAGGACGATAATGGGGAAACGCTTATATAGCACTCTTGAGGACGATGATAGGGAAACACAGATATAGCACTCTTCAGGACGATGATGGGGAAACACAGATATAGCACTCTTCAGGACGATGATGGGGAAACAGATATAGCACTCTTCAGGACGATGATGGGGAAACGCTTATATAGCACTCTTCAGGACGATGATGGGGAAACACAGATATAGCACTCTTCAGGACGATGATGGGGAAACAGATATAGCACTCTTCAGGACGATGATGGGGAAACACAGATATAGCACTCTTCAGGACAATGATGGGGAAACAGATATAGCACTCTTCAGGACGATAATGGGGAAACGCTTATATAGCACTCTTGAGGACGATGATAGGGAAACACAGATATAGCACTCTTCAGGACGATGATGGGGAAACACAGATATAGCACTCTTCAGGACGATGATGGGGAAACACAGATCTAGCACTCTTCAGGACGATGATGGGGAAACACAGATATAGCACTCTTCAGGACGATGATGGGGGGAAACAGATATAGCACTCTTCAGGACGATGATGGGGAAACACAGATCTAGCACTCTTCAGGACGATGATGGGGAAACACAGATCTAGCACTCTTCAGGACGATGTGGGGGAAACACAGATATAGCACTCTTCAGAACGATGATGGGGAAACAGATATAGCACTCTTCAGGACGATGTGGGGACTTTGTCATCTTGATTGCCAAAACAAAATATGTTTCTTTTGATCTCTCCTTTATGAAGTAATTGCTATTTGAGTCTCGAGTTTCAAAAGGAAATGATGTGAAATATATTGCTCTGCTGCTGAAGTAATTATTACAACTGTTCTTAGCTGAGGTCTGGGTGGTGTTTCAATCTTCAGTCAGACACACTATGAGGAGAAACAAGCTCTCAAAGATGAGCATGTCTGTTCTGAGACTCAGACGTAATCTTCAGTGATGTCCTCTATGGAGAGGCCATGTTCTATTAACCAACGAGGGCCATGCGTGGGAAGAGTGAAGTCTGTGTGATACAGCAGGATAAACAAATGTTACCTCCTCCCTAAAGAAGCACCTCCTACAGCTGTCAAAGTGCCAATCAGGGTTCTGAAAGGCAGGAAATGTTCAGGCAGAAGGGAACAGGTGACGGGCAACTCTAATCTGTGAAGAACCCAGACAATAACAGAATACAGTGAAATGTGTTGTTAGTCCAAAATATACCCACAGTGCATTGCAATGGTTTCATCAATATTAAGAGGCAGAAAGAAGCTGTGTCTAATTAGTTAGACCTGACATCAATCTTCATTTTTGTTCATAGTTTTATTCTGGGTTTGTTTGTTTGATTTGGTTTTGGTTCAAGTTTTTACCGAGGACTTTCTTCCCCTTATCATATAATTAGTCTTACCTGCGTACTAAATCATTTATTGGTCTCTCAGTTTGATCTTGCAGCTGCCACTGAATTATTGCTAAATGAGAAGCAAGCTAGCCATACCCCTAGCAGAGTAATAAAGTTTGGCTATTATATTTCTTATAATGACCTTTTTAACACATAACAAAAAAAGAAGATCAGTAAAAAGCTAAATTAAATTAGCTAAAGCTAACACAGTTCTTTCTTTTTGGATTAAAACTTTACATTTTGTAGGCCACACACATCTTTTAGTTGATAACAGGCTAAAATTAATACTCCAAACAAGTTTTTCAAAGCTTTACTTCAGTTGTCATATATGCCAACTCCTTTTGCAGAACTTTATACGCAGTGTCCTAAAACACATATAAACACACTGTTTTCGTTTCTCTAAACACAAGCATTACCACAAAGTACCGTAACCTAATGCTGTCTTACTGAAAGCACAGCCAAACTCTGAGCCTCCACCTCCAGTCACAGGCGTGGTAGTGGGGGGAAAAGTGGACCTGACTACCCAGGACCCGAGTAGGGAGAGGGGCCCATTTTGCTCATGTGCCTTATTTACTGGCATTTATAGGGGCCCAGTGACATCGAGAGCGTACAGGGCCCAGAATTTGCTGCTATGATTATGCCTCCAGTGCAACACTCACAGTACACAGCTGTCATTGTCTAAACACAAATAAGCTGAATTCTCAACACGTCCAAATTGTCAAACCGACCACTGAGGGAGCTGTAGTGGAAAATGAATGCATGCATAAACCAATGAGGAAGTGTCATGGTTAGCCCCTCCTCCAGCAGTCATTCATGAAGGTTTTGTTTATATAGCCATGTGCGTTAGCCCCTCCTCCAGCTGTCATTCATGAAGGTTTTGTTTATATAGCCATGTGCGTTAGCCCCTCCTCCAGCTGTCATTCATGAAGGTTTTGTTTATATAGCCATGTGCATTAGCCCCTCCTCCAGCTGTCATTCATGAAGGTTTTGTTTATGTAGCCATGTGCGTTAGCCCCTCCTCCAGCAGTCATTCATGAAGGTTTTGTTTATGTAGCCATGTGCGTTAGTCCCTCCTCATGATTTGTAACCCGGCCCCCTTATTAGCCGTTGCAGGTGTTTCATGTTTAGCCTTGTGTATATTAACCCTATGTTTGGTCTTTTATGTTACTGTTCATTGTTTGATGTTTTTTAAGTCATTCAGTTTCTTATTATGGTTGTGTTTTTGTGTTCTCACAATTCGTTTCATGTCAATGATGATTGTATGTCGGACTCCCTTAATGATTTGACCTCAGCCTTTTTATATGACCCTGATTATGGAACGCCGTTTAATAAATCTCGTTCCTCTCAGTGTTTGTGTCTGCCTTATCGCTCCTTGATGCCTAGCACGTTACAGGAAGCTGTTATGCAAAGCGAATGGATGCCTGAGAATGGATCACAGGTAATAAGGCATTTGGTAAATAACAGGGATCAACAACCAGCCAAGAAGTCAAGAGGAAGAGGAAGAAATGGTGGCGTTAGGAGAAGAAGAGGAGGATGATGACACAGCCGTTCTTCTTGCCCATGTGTTGGTTGGTGGGATACACTGAACGTGTTTCTCAGTTTCATCCGTAACCAGATAAGCAGACAGCTGCTCGACTGCACTGTTCACACTGCACCATGAGCTGCTCTACTGCACTGTTCACACTGCACCATGAGCTGATCTACTGCAGTGTTCACCCTGCACTATGAGCTGATCTACTGCACTGTTCATGCTGCACCATGATCTGATCTCCTGCACTGGTCACACTGTACCATGAGCTGATCTACTGCACTGTTCATCCTGTACCATGAGCTGCTCTACTGCACTGTTCATGCTGCACCATGAGCTGCTCTACTGCACTGTTCACACTGCACCATGAGCTGATCTACTGCACTGTTCACACTGCACCATGAGCTGCTCTACTGCACTGTTCACCCTGCACCATGAGCTGATCTACTGCACTGTTCACACTGCAACATGAGCTGATCTACTGCACTGTTCACACTGTACCATGAGCTGATCTACTGCACTGTTCACACTGCACCATGAGCTGATCTACTGCACTGTTCACACTGCACCATGAGCTGATCTACTGCACTGTTCACACTGTACCATGAGCTGATCTACTGCACTGTTCACACTGTACCATGAGCTGATCTACTGCAGTGTTCACAATGCACCATGAGCTGATCTACTGCACTGTTCACACTGCACCATGAGCTGCTCTACTGCACTGTTCACACTGTACCATGAGCTGATCTACTGAACTGTTCACACTGTACCATGAGCTGATCTACTACAGTGTTCACACTGCACCATGAGCTGATCTACTGCACTGTTCACACTGCACCATGAGCTGATCTACTGCACTGTTCACACTGTGCCATGAGCTGATCTACTGCAGTGTTCACACTGTACCATGATCTGATCTACTGCACTGTTCACACTGTACCATGAGCTGATCTACTGCAGTGTTCACAATGCACCATGAGCTGATCTACTGCACTGTTCACACTGCACCATGAGCTGATCTACTGCAGTGTTCACACTGTACCATGATCTGATCTACTGCACTGTTCACACTGTACCATGAGCTGATCTACTGCAGTGTTCACAATGCACCATGAGCTGATCTACTGCACTGTTCACACTGCACCATGAGCTGATCTACTGCAGTGTTCACAATGCACCATGAGCTGATCTACTGCACTGTTCACACTGTACCATGAGCTGATCTACTGCACTGTTCACACTGTACCATGAGCTGATCTACTGAACTGTTCACACTGTACCATGAGCTGATCTACTACAGTGTTCACACTGCACCATGAGCTGATCTACTGCACTGTTCACACTGCACCATGAGCTGATCTACTGCACTGTTCACACTGTACCATGAGCTGATCTACTGCAGTGTTCACACTGCACCATGAGCTGATCTACTGCAGTGTTCACACTGCACCATGATCTGATCTACTGCACTGTTCACACTGTACCATGAGCTGATCTACTGCAGTGTTCACATTGCACCATGAGCTGATCTACTGCACTGTTCACACTGCACCATGATCTGATCTACTGCACTGTTCACACTGTACCATGAGCTGATCTACTGCAGTGTTCACACTGCACCATGAGCTGATCTACTGCACTGTTCACACTGTACCATGAGCTGATCTACTGCACTGTTCACACTGCACCATGATCTGATCTACTGC
>NW_027506892.1:844308-851808 GCF_052324685.1 Brachyhypopomus gauderio
GGTTTATATTCATACCTTATGCTAATAGTGTTCAAGAACCACCAAAACGATTACAGTTTTTGACGTCTGCTAACGTGCATTTCCCAATACTTGTGATACATTGTCAAAACTCTAAACACAGCAACACATTGACCTCACACAAATAGCCAAATAGTTAATATCGTGTTCAAAAGCACATTTTCTTAACTAAATAACAACTCTGCATTTCACAATGCAAACAACTTTGTTAAAACACAGCAAATCTGGTTATTACAAACACTAGCACATATTCTCTTTTCGAGATGAACATAGTCAATCACTGCACAACCACTGTAAAAAACTAACATTTGATGGCAATACAGAAACAGTATTACATGTAATATTTTACCCTCTCCCAGCAAACAACAGACATTTTACAGTAACATCTGTTGTTTTCTTAGTCAGTTCATTTTTGCTGTAATCTGCTTGTTTTTCAAATGTGTGCATTTTTGGCAACATACTGTCTACACAATGAGTGATATTTACTGTTAGGTACTATATGGAATGTAGATTAGACAAAAAAGGAGTCAGTAACAGTTTTGCAGTAAAGGGTATATTTTACTGTATTAGGGACATTACTGTAAATTGTGGCCTAACCCAAAAAATAATTATCGTAATTGTAAACATAATTAGCCATGGTCCCATATGTGTAAAAATACACATACAACTAGGGAGTTTTTCCTTGCCACTGTCGCCCTTGTCTTGCTCACTGGGGGCTAGGACTCGGCACTTGTAAAGCTGCTTTGTGACAACAACTGTTGTAAAAAGCGCTATATAAATAAAATTTGATTTGATTTGATTTGACATATACAAAAAAAGCCACACAAGGAGGAAAAACAGAATACAAAACTAAACAGTCTTGTTAGGTCTAATCTAAACGGTCTTCAGCAGTTGGCCACATGTTTTCATCCTCATCACATCTGATGTTGGCCCTTGCCATGGACCTGGGAAAGAAAAGCTTGGTATGCCTTATTCACCCCTGGCAGTCTTCAGCTGAAATGTCTCTGCAGCCGGGATCCATTGCATGCAGGAGGGACATTTGGTCATGGGGCCGATGATCATACACCTTCCACCTCCAGACTGAAAAAAGTTCATTAGTGGGGTTGAGGAAAGGCGAGATGGGCGGGAGGAAAAGGGACATCACTCTTGGATGGTCTATAAACCAGTTTGTGATGACATGAGAATGACAGAATGCTACACTGTCCCATCACAAATGTCCTCGTGTTTCCTCCCACCTGTTCCCTTTCTGCTTCTGGAACCAGTTGTTGGTAGAGTTCATTCAAAAACGAAAGAAGGAGGTCACTGTTATAGGGACCAATCTGGCATTTGTGAAGGACCAAACCAGCACTTGAGATTGCAGGACAAATTGTTATATTTGCTCCTCTCTGACCTGGTACATTACTGTACTTCATTTTATTTCATTGATCTATATGTGCAAAAAATGTGTACAACAGTAATAACTTTTCAGCTGCCTTTGTTTTTGCAGAACTTGGCATTTTATACAATATTTAAGGTTTTGAACCTTAGGTTTTCATTTTTGGCATGCTGTGTACAAGCAATTGTAAATAAGACAAAAACGATCCAGAATTTTGTTATTGGATAACCTTGTGTCTATAGAAAATTTAATCATTATAAAAACATGTAAAATGACTGCATTTTGTGCCATAACAACATAAATTGAACTAATAGTATAGCCACTGAAAACTGATGTTGTGTTCACTGTGTTTGGAGTTTTGAAAATGTGACTACAGATTGGACAAATGCACGTTAGCAGTCGTCAAAAACTGTAATAATTGTGTTGGTTTAATGTAAAAAAATGTTTTTATTTGAAACCAACATTGGTACATGAGGATATACAGTATGGTAACACTTGCTTACCATGTGAACAAAAGATGAATTTCTCTTGTTTTTGCTCACAATGCAGTAAGACTTCAATAGAATTCCAGAGGACATGTAAACACGTTAATAAGTTGAAGGTGTGAGCCCTGGTTTTAACCAAAACCAAACACTGCTTTAGTGTTAGTCCCTTAATGTGTGTGTGTGTGTGTGTGTGTGTGTGTGTGTGTGTGTGTGTGTGTCTGTGTGTGTGTGTGTGTGTGTGTCTGTGTGTGTGTGTGTGTCTGTGTGTGTGTGTCTGTGTGTGTGTGTGTGTGCACATGTCCTCCTTAATGTGTGTGTGTGTGTGTGTGTGTGTGTGTGTGTGTGTGTGTGCACACGTCCTCCTTAATGTGTGTGTATGTGCTTGTGTGTACATGTCTTCGTGTGCACCTTCTCAAGGCCACTGCGTGGTGAGCTGAAGTGTTTGTGACTTCCAGAGCCCTCGGTGTGGGAGGAGATGGTAACACCCAGCTGGCATCCCATAATGACAGAGTGTTCGATGACCTGTGGCGAAAGGACTGTATACCTACAGTGCTGAACAACCCGTACTCAGAGAGTGACAAGGTAAAACAAACTAACATCTTTGCCTCCTAAACTACAGCTTCATGGTGTAATTGTAATTGTTGTTAAGGTTTATCACTGAAGCTACATTGAAAGCCGTAAACAAGATGTGTACTATACGAATGAGGAATGAGAGTCTGAATATCTTTCCGAAATCTTCCCGTTTACTGTAAAATAATTTCAGTTTACCATTTTATACGGGCATTACGGGAACTAAATTAATTCTATATATATTTTCAGATTTTCAAACTTCCAGGCCTTCAAGAGAATATGTTAAAAAATCCTTGTAGCTTGAAAACTATTTTTTATGCAGCTGTATACAGTGTATGATTCTGCCCTTAGCAGTGCAACACATGCCAGACCTGAACGCACATGCTGTTTAACATACATTCATGGAGGCCACCACATACTTAGTCTTGTCTTATTAACACTCTTGAACACATTGCCAGAATCTAGTAATTTATTTGTAAGAGTACTTTCCGTAAGAAGGCATTGCAACATACCAGAATAGCTATAGCAAGATCTGCACATGTGTGCATGCTTGTGGGTATGTGTATTTAGATATTCTCTTGGCTATGGCCTTAAAATACTGACCAATACAAGTTGAGACACAGATATGATAGAAATGACTATTTTACAGCCATCCATGTGTCTAAGGTATCCAGAGTGTTCTGAGAAATTCTTTGCTAGGCCCTAGAAAGGTGGCTGGGCAAACAACCAATCACACAAATCTTATTTTCTTTGTTAATAAAAATATAAAAAATAGTTTAACAAGCAATAAAAAATCATTAGCAGATGGCTGATGACTATAACTACAGTAAAAAGAAATGGGATTAGGTCTAAATATCTATGTGATTCAGCTACTTGCATGATAGATTTTTGGTTTATTTGCAAACTCACCGTATGAAATCCCTCCACATAGACTCACAGGGTAATATATTGGGATGATTTGTTGAAATGTTAGTCAGTCAGTTCATTGACCAGATATTTTACTTCTATAGGGATCATATACTTTATTCTGTTAATCCCAACCCAAGTGGGATCAACAGTTAAATACCCATGAGAAACTTTGTTCATTATTATTCATAAATGCAGCAATGGCAAAGCTAGCTAATAAGGCTAATGCTAGCTGTTAGAATCTAATCACCATCTTGCTCTAACTGGCTATAACATTTACTCCCAATTAAATGAACATCCATGTGGTTATAGTATATTGAAAACTAAAGTGAAGAATTACATCTCAGATAAACCCTTAGGTACACAAACACAACATACGAAAATGGGCTCAGAGGTTGTTGCTACCTAGCACACATAAGATCAGAATAGGTCTCCATATACGCGGGTATTTGCTAATGTGCATGACCAATAACTGAAAAAACTGAGAACAGATGGTACAAACTGTCAGTTGTAACATGATTATGTCTGTTTGCATAGGGAATAGATAATTGCTGTTATGTCTAGACTGTTATTTTGAAGGAACCTATTAAAAATAACCATATGAGTATATGAGCCATTATTCTAAGACAAAGATAAGGATATACATAGAATGTCTTGACATATGATCGTTTGCTAATTGAATGTACTGGTCCAGAAATGGGATCAAATCTGTGGATCAATAGCACTTCCTTTGACAACATGTGCTGGACATCTTTGTTTACAAACTTTGAAACAGTCCATGGCTTTCTGATTTGGCTAAATGTCTGTTAGCTCCTCCTACCCAATGCACAACTCAGTGGCAAAGAGGAATTAGAGAGGGGATGTGTTGTTTGGGGGTGAGGGGTAGGGGGGTGATATGGGGCAGGGGGGTGATATGGGACTGGGGGGTGATATGAGGGGATGATATGAGGGGGTGATATGAGGGAGTGATATGAGGGGGTGATATGAGGGGGTGGGTCTCACTCTCTCTCACCTGGCCACTTGTGATGCATTTGCTCCTTGGAGGGAAGTGATGGAAGGAGCAGATCTAAGAGACACATGAATGACTGCAGCTGTGTCCTACAGGGGCAGAAAAGGACAGTCTCTCTCTCTCTCTTTCTCTCTCTCTCTCTCTCTCTCTCTCTCTCTCTCTCTCTCTCTCTCTCTCTCTCTCTCTCTCTCTCTCTCTCTCTCTCTCTCTAGTAATACCAAATATCTGGGGGATTAACCCCTCTGGAACTTTAGCAGCTGAGCAGAATTGGACAGAATTGGACCTCAAACATAGAAATAGAGAGAAAGAGAGAATAGAGATTTAGAGAAAGATAGAGTGATAGAGAAAGAGAAAAGATAGCGTGATAGAGAAAGAGAGATTTTTTTAGGTTGAACCATTGAAACACCAATGCTGTTATCTCAAGATTTTCCTTTTCCTCCAGTAAATTGTTTGGCAGTATCATTGGTGTAGTGCAATGGTTAGTGCGACACTGTGATTCTTATGAAAATGATTAATATACCTATATGGTTTTGATGTATTTTTATATGTATCTCATAAATGTTTATAATTGTGGTGGTCAGAGAGTTTTTGACGTGATCAGACCAAATGCTGTCATATGATACCGATTTACCTTTTTCAAAAATATATTCCATGATTTTGGTGTAAAGAGTCATGATCTGCTCTGTCACACTGTAATAGAAGTATCATCTTCAGTCAACATTACCCTCAAAACCCCTGCACCTAGGAAAACATGGCTACTTCTGGCTACATTTCTCTCTCTTTCTCTCTCTCTCTCTCTCTCTCTCTCTCTCTCTCTCTCTCTCTCCCCCCATCTGTCAGAGCAGGACCTCTATGACCTGTAAATATGCTTTTGCAAGAAGAATACACACAATATTTTCTGTTTCATCTCAGCTGAGACTCAGATACATGAGCAACACTGCTATGCAGATGCAGAGCGTCCCAGTGAAGCAGGCAGGTTATGTGAAGGTCTGTCATATTGCAACAGCATACCGAGCAAAGTGGACCTTCCTGACACCCAAACGCAACGTTGGTGTTTCATTCATGTTGCAGTGCCAGCGCAGCGAAGGCGCACACATATGTTTGATTTATGACTCAGCCGTGATGTAATTGCTAGTGACCTTAATGGGGCAGGGTGCTATAATAATAATCATAATAAATAATAATAAAGGGTGCTATGACAGGATATTCCTTGCATCTGCAGAGTGTCCCATGTTGACATCTGAATCTAGAATAATTTGATGGTTAATAAACTGTGCTGATGGCATAGTGATGATTGGAAGCACACTGACAGTGGAGACGTGAACCACAATTGTGTGTCTGCCTTTGAAGAGCTGTATGCGGAAACATCATTAGACCCATGAAAACGTCACTGCACATGTTTCTGTATGTGAATATTTGTGTAATTATTTCTCTTTTGTTTGTGCCCTGTGTGTTCAGCGCTGCTGTAACACCCAGATTTCCTCTAAAGGATCGACAGATTTGATCGACAGATTGGTCTGTCTGTCTGTCTGTCTGTCTGTCTGTCTGTCTGTCATCTTGCATGGTGTATAGATGGGTGACAGTATTTACTTTGTCATTATTTTCTCATCACTGTAGAATGCACACTAAAGTAAACAACAATCACAGTAACACGATGTGTCATGCTTCGAAGGGGTTAGCATCTTAATGTTTCATTTGTTCAATACATCAGAAGTATAACATTTTGAAAGTCTCACAAGCTTTCTACTAACTAACTGTAAAATAACTAGTTCTTTTTTTACTGGGTTCTACAATTCATTAGAAATGATAGTAAAGTAAACTTTTGCTAAAAGGAAACTGCAGTCACACATTACCACATACCTACAGTGCAGTAGATTAGTGCACACAAATGTAAATAGCACAAGTTTGCGTTTGGTTTTGCCCTCAGTGGGGCAATTCCAAGCAGGCACTGATTAAGACGACAGGCAGACTGAGCAGGACGTGGTAAACCCTCACATGTGAATATAAGTGAAGACCTGGCACAAGGCCATTACACTTCAGCGGTGACTGAATAGCTGTGCTGTCTGAAAGCCAGTTCAAAAGCATGTGAGATACAATTTCATCACACCAGAGTGGAATCCACTTGAGCGTCTGCATGAGTTGCATCTGCAGAGCGTGTGCAGAGCAACGTCTCTGTGGTCTTCTAGAAGTCACGTTTTGTTGGGCTTTACAGGGAAGTTCCTTAATTGTGGAGTTTGAGGGGGGTTATACAGCTACAATATGGAAGTTAGAGCTTATTGGAATTCCTCTGTGGTTGCAGACTGAGTAGGTCTGCAAATAGACAAACTGAGTAGGTCTGCAAAGGTAGTTGTGGTCTATGAACTGCTCCAAGAGTTTATATTTGAAGCATATGCCACGTGGTTTGTGAGGATTGTATTCAGATCAGCGTGGTCTTTTGTGTGTTTAATGCAGAAGGAGGTAGCACCAGTGCAGGTTACTGTATCTTTTATGAAGAAAATTTAGACTTATGCTAAATATGCAAAGCGGAAAAATGTGCTGCTAACCTGCTGATTTGTGGTGAACACTACAGAGGAGCCGTCTCACCCATCTAAGAAGACTGCACCAAGGTCCACAAGTATTAACATCTGTTTTTTATCTCCTTCATCCATAGCAAAGTGAGTTTGCTTTTGGTAATGTTCTTTAGCTCAGAAAATTGACCTTTGGCCTTTGTGGACACATGTTCTGTTGTATGGAAGCAGGTCAGGAGGAGGTCAGCTACTATTCTACAACAGGAGAGACCAAAGGGCTGCGATTGACGTTTTTATTCACGTCCTTGGAGAACGCTGCACTTACACACTCTAAGGGGCCGTGGGCTTATAAAGCAAGCGTTTTCTGGAACAGTAATGACTATTAGATTGATTTTCTTTTGATCCAAAGAAAAAAAAAATTGGACAATTCCAGTCCTTCGAATCTACTCACCCAGAAACAATTTACAGTCGCTGCCTAAGTGGCAAATCAATATCGGCACTATACACGCGAAGGAAGTAAAAGAACTCATTTATTTGACTACTTAATAGCTTTGATTGTCTTGGTTTGCAAGAATGTAATGTTCGTCCTTGACCATTATGATAGGAAGTAAAATAATACCTCAAGACTGT
>NW_027506892.1:856808-864308 GCF_052324685.1 Brachyhypopomus gauderio
AGTGACTTCCCAACACAGCATATAGAGACCTCTAAGTGAGGGAAAAGGAATCTCTGCATGAAGTGTAACATTAGCTTTGCTTGTCGTAATTTCAGTCATTTAGCGTGGATGGTGTGTTTTTTTCTGACCTGTGTTCAGTAGAATAGTTTTCTCTTCTGTGCTAATGCTCCTCATTGGTGGGTGTGTGGTGGGGGTGTGGTTGGTGTGTGGTGGGTGTGTGGTGGGTGTGTGGTGGGGGTGTGGTTGGTGTGTGGTGGGGGTGTGGTTGGTGTGTGGTGGGGGTGTGGTGGGTGTGTGGTTGGTGTGTGGTGGGTGTGTGGTGGGGGTGTGGTGGGTGTGTGGTTGGTGTGTGGTGGGGGTGTGGTTGGTGTGTGGTGGGGGTGTGGTGGGTGTGTGGTTGGTGTGTGGTGGGTGTGTGGTTGGTGTGTGGTGGGTGTGTGGTGGGTGTGTGGTTGGTGTGTGGTGGGTGTGTGGTGGGTGTGTGGTGGATGTGTGGTGGGGGTGTGGTGGGTGTGTGGTGGGGATGTGGTGGGTGTGTGGTGGGTGTGTGGTGGGTGTGTGGTGGGGGTGTGGTTGGTGTGTGGTGGGTGTGTGGTGGGGTGTGGTTGGTGTGTGGTGGGGGTGTGGTGGGTGTGTGGTGGGGGTGTGGTTGGTGTGTGGTGAGTGTGTGGTGGGGGTGTGGTTGGTGTGTGGTGGGTGTGTGGTGGGTGTGTGGTGGGGTGTGGTTGGTGTGTGGTGGGGGTGTGGTGGGTGTGTGGTGGGGGTGTGGTTGGCGTGTGGTGGGGTGTGGTTGGTGTGTGGTGAGGGTGTGGTGGGTGTGTGGTGGGGATGTGGTGGGTGTGTGGTGGGGGTGTGGTGGGTGTGTGGTGGGGATGTGGTGGGTGTGTGGTGGGGGTGTGGTGGGGGTGTGGTGGGTGTGTGGTTGGTGTGTGGTGGGTGTGTGGTGGGTGTGGTGGGTGTGTGGTGGGTGTGTGGTGGGGGTGTGGTGGGTGTGTGGTGGGGGTGTGGTGGGTGTGTGGTTGGTGTGTGGTGGGTGTGTGGTGGGTGTGTGGTTGGTGTGTGGTGGGTGTGTGGTGGGGGTGTGGTGGGTGTGTGGTTGGTGTGTGGTGGGTGTGTGGTGGGTGTGTGGTGGGGTGTGGTGGGTGTGTGGTGGGGGTGTGGTGGGTGTGTGGTGGGGGTGTGGTTGGTGTGTGGTGGGGGTGTGGTGGGGGTGTGGTGGGTGTGTGGTTGGTGTGTGGTGGGTGTGTGGTGGGGTGTGGTTGGTGTGTGGTGGGGGTGTGGTGGGTGTGTGGTGGGGGTGTGGTGGGTGTGTGGTTGGTGTGTGGTGGGTGTGTGGTGGGTGTGTGGTGGGTGTGTGGTGGGGGTGTGGTGGGTGTGTGGTGGGTGTGTGGTGGGGGTGTGGTGGGTGTGTGGTGGGTGTGTGGTGAGCAGGTGTGGGTCCAAAGCGCACATAGACAGACTGGAAGAGGTGAAGAAAGAAATAGAATCATCTGGAACGTACCAGCTTAAAGACACAGAATTGATCTATGGTGCCAAACACGCGTGGCGGAATGCGGCCCGTTGTGTGGGGAGAATCCAGTGGTCCAAACTACAGGTACCATCTTCCACAGCAGTGTAATCCAGACATTAACCATCCTCATCACTCCTTTCTTCTGTAGTCCAGTGAACTGGAGTATGACAGTGGTGACATCATGATTGTGTTTGGGTAGGTGTTTGATGCGCGAGACTGCACAACGGCTCACGGGATGTTTAACTACATCTGTAATCACATCAAGTATGCCACTAACAAAGGCAACCTTAGGTAAGTGGTAAGAATTCATTTCTGGTGTCTTTCAGTTTTTGGCCTTCAAACCAGCTTGGTTTTCTCTTACATCCAGTACAGACTCTATCTCCCCTCTTCCTTCTATTAGTCAATGATATGTTTTGTCTTCCCTTCTTCCTGTCTCTTCTCTTTTCTGTGTGTGTGTGTGTGTCCTGTCCTGGTGGCTTTGCTTGAGAGTTCCATGGAGCATCGGTGAATCTGAATTCCATTACTGCTGTCTGTCAACACGTCAGATTATACACCACATTTACCCACAGTTCTAATTAACGCCCCTCTAACGAGCTTGATTAGAAACTGGAAAAAAGGAAAAAGGAAGGACAGAGAGAGGGAGATAGAGAGGGAGAGAAAAGAGAGATGGCTGGAAGAAAGGATGGGAGTGGGACAGAGGGAAAGAGAAAAATAAAATGAGGTCAAGAGTAGATAAGTAGTGAGGAAAAGATGCAGAATTGAAGAGATAAAGAGCAGACAGGCTGAGGGAGGAGCTGGACGTAACAGATAAACAGCAGACAGGCTTCGTACGTCCCCAGGCAGGTGACACTGATTTCATCCAATCATCACTTACTGTAAAAAAACCAAAACATTGATGGACATACAAGATTCAGTTTTGTGTCATCTGCAGTGACGAGGAACAAGACGGAGAGACAAGAACTCAGAGTGGACAGTGTGGTGTCGTTGAACGTTGGACAGGAATTACTAACATGCAGCCTGGCATGAAACTAAAATATGAATGAATGTTCGATTTATATAGCGCCTTTCCAAATTCCCAAGGCGCTTTACAATTTAACACGGGTACAAGTCACAGACAACCAATCACACACACACCGGCGAGAAGCGGCAGCCAATTGCACACAGCGTACTCTCTACCGGGATCCACAGCCCCCTGGGGGACTGAATGGGGTGCAGGAAGGGGAGAGAGGACAGACCCTAGTGGCAGAGCACCATCCACCACTGGGCATACAAACACACACACACTCAGACACTTTTTATTGAACATAGAGACACAGACACACACTCAGGGAGAATTTGTCAGGGACTGCCAATTTACCTAACCTCCATTTTTTGGACTGTGGGAGGAAACCGGAGACCCCGGAGGAAACCCACACAGACACGGGGAGAACATGGAAACTCCACTCAGATAGGGACTTGAACCCAAGTCCCCAGTGCTGAGAGGCAAACATGCAAACCACCAAGCCACCGTGTTGCCAAATGTGCCATGTCGGGTGCCTTTTTTCCGCCAGCAGATCTGACCGGTGCTCTCAGATCGATGCTCGTGAAGGTTGGAAGAGTGATCGGGCCGTCAGCCTGTCTACAGGATCTCTGCGTTAAAGCATTGATCTTCACTTCTGGAATCTTGTGTGCAGGTCAGCGATCACCATCTTCCCCCAGCGGACGGACGGGAAGCATGACTTCCGGGTGTGGAACAGCCAGCTGATTCGCTATGCGGGCTACAAGCGCGCTGACGGGTCTGTGCAGGGGGACCCAGCGTCCCTGGAGCTTACCGAGGTGACACTTCACATGAAGGACAAGAAAGACAATAAGACGGGTGTCCTCAACCTGTCTACACTGAACATGATTAGACTGACAGCTATTACTAGGTATCTATTAAATATAAAAAATACAAAGTACTGCAAAGTGAAAAATGATTAAAATGTTCTTCATAAAGCCTGTGTGCATGTGTGCGTGTGTGTGTGTGTGTGTGTGCGTGTGCGTGTGCGTGTGTGTGTGTGTGTGTGTGTGTGTGTGTGTGTGTGTGTGTGTGTGTGTGTGTGTTTGTGTGTGTGTCAGGAGAGACAGCATGTGTCCTGAAGTTCCCTGCTGACAGTCTGATTGTGTGGTACAGTGTGATTGATAATTACAGAGGGAAATTGCAGGTTAAAAAAATGGATGTGATTTCTGAAATATATACAGTGTTTTTTTCTGGGTGGGGGTGGTGAGGGGGGGGGGGTTACACTGTAATCCTGGCCCTAATACCACAACCTGTCTTGTTAAGGTCCCCCACAGTAACTGTTTAATCCCCACGTGCTCATGTGTATATTTTTCTGCTCACTGCAGATCTGTGTTCAACAAGGCTGGAAGGCCCCCAGGGGGCGCTTTGATGTGCTGCCCCTTCTGCTACAGGCCAACGGCAACGATCCAGAGCTGTTTGAGATCCCAGATGACCTTGTGTTGGAGGTGGACATCAGACACCCCAAGTAAGCATGATGCTGGTGTGCTAGTTGGGTTAAAGAAAATATAATATTGATAAGGAATTCCATTAATCATTGCAAACTTTAAACATTCCTGAATGGCAAATGGCTCATTTCATTCAGTGGGTATTGGGGTTGTATTCGCATATCCAGCATAACACATCTACTGTGGTGCCAGCTACATAAAAATATCCAATCACATATCCAGGAGAAAATTATCAATTGAAATATCCAGCCAAACCCTGTGGTCAGATACTGAGCACTTGTGAAGAGGGCCAGCATTGTTACTGTGGCTGACACAAGCTGACACAAGACAATTCTGATGAAGAGGAGTTTCTGATGAAGCATCCAGGCGGTGTGGCTCGTAGCCTCCTGCTCCTCCTCTTCCTCTTCCTCCTCTTCCTCCTCTTCCTCCTCCTCTTCCTCCTCATTCCGCCCTGCACATCAGTGCAGTGTTGTAACTACAGCATAGCAGACATCATGGTGATTGATCAGATTGAGAGGATGCAGGCCGAGGCAGCGTAACCTCACAACCTCCCAACCTCACAGCCTCACAACCTCACAGCCTCACAACCTCACAACGTCACAGCCTCACAGCCTCACAACCTCACAACGTCACAGCCTCACAACCTCACAGCCTCACAATCTCCCAACCTCACAACCTCACAACCTCACAACCTCCCAACCTCACAACATCACAACCTCACAGCCTCACAACCTCACAACCTCACAACCTCACAACCTCACAACCTCACAAGCTCACAGCCTCACAACCTCGCAGCCTCACAACCTCACAACCTCACAACCTCACAACCTCACAAGCTCACAGCCTCACAGCCTCACAACCTCACAGCCTCACAACGTCGCAGCCTCACAACCTCACAACCTCACAACCTCACAGCCTCACAACCTCACAGCCTCACAACCTCACAACCTCACAGCCTCACAACCTCACAGCCTCACAACCTCACAGCCTCACAACGTCACAGCCTCACAACCTCACAAGCTCACAACCTCACAACCTCACAACCTCACAAGCTCACAAGCTCACAACCTCACAGCCTCACAACCTCACAGCCTCACAACCTCACAAGCTCACAACCTCACAAGCTCACAGCCTCACAGCCTCACAACCTCACAGCCTCACAACGTCACAACCTCACAACCTCACAACCTCACAACCTCACAGCCTCAGAACCTCACAACGTCACAACCTCATAACCTCACAGCCTCACAACCTCACAGCCTCACAACCTCACAGCCTCACAACGTCACAGCCTCACAACCTCACAACCTCACAACCTCACAGCCTCACAACCTCACAGCCTCACAACCTCACAAGCTCACAACCTCACAAGCTCACAGCCTCACAGCCTCACAGCCTCACAACCTCACAGCCTCACAACCTCACAACCTCACAACCTCACAACCTCCCAACCTCACAGCCTCACAACCTCGCAACCTCACAACCTCACAACCTCACAGCCTCACAACCTCACAGCCTCACAACGTCGCAGCCTCACAACCTCACAACCTCACAACCTCACAGCCTCACGACCTCACAGCCTCACAACCTCACAACCTCACAACCTCACAGCCTCACAACCTCACAACGTCACAACCTCACAAGCTCACAGCCTCACAATCTCCCAACCTCACAACCTCACAACCTCCCAACCTCACAACATCACAACCTCACAGCCTCACAACCTCACAACCTCACAACCTCACAACCTCACAACCTCACAAGCTCACAGCCTCACAACCTCGCAGCCTCACAACCTCACAGCCTCACAACGTCGCAGCCTCACAACCTCACAACCTCACAACCTCACAGCCTCACAACCTCACAGCCTCACAACCTCACAACCTCACAGCCTCACAACCTCACAGCCTCACAACCTCACAGCCTCACAACGTCACAGCCTCACAACCTCACAAGCTCACAACCTCACAACCTCACAACCTCACAAGCTCACAAGCTCACAACCTCACAGCCTCACAACCTCACAGCCTCACAACCTCACAAGCTCACAACCTCACAAGCTCACAGCCTCACAACCTCACAGCCTCACAACGTCACAGCCTCACAACCTCACAACCTCACAACCTCACAGCCTCAGAACCTCACAACGTCACAACCTCATAACCTCACAGCCTCACAACCTCACAGCCTCACAACCTCACAGCCTCACAACGTCACAGCCTCACAACCTCACAACCTCACAACCTCACAGCCTCACAACCTCACAGCCTCACAACCTCACAAGCTCACAACCTCACAAGCTCACAGCCTCACAGCCTCACAGCCTCACAACCTCACAGCCTCACAACCTCACAACCTCACAACCTCACAACCTCCCAACCTCACAGCCTCACAACCTCGCAACCTCACAACCTCACAACCTCACAGCCTCACAACCTCACAGCCTCACAACGTCGCAGCCTCACAACCTCACAACCTCACAACCTCACAGCCTCACGACCTCACAGCCTCACAACCTCACAACCTCACAACCTCACAGCCTCACAACCTCACAACGTCACAACCTCACAAGCTCACAACCTCACAGCCTCACAAGCTCACAGTCTCACAGCCTCACAGCCTCACAACCTCGCAATGTCACAGCCTCACAACCTCACAACCTCACAGCCTCACAACTTCACAGCTGCTGTATACGCCATCTGCACAGTGACCATGGCTCTCTACCTTTTTGTTCTTCAACAAGTCAGTAATTGTAAAGAAATGTCTTCTGAGTAAACACAAATGGATGTTTTATCACTGTGACAGCGCTGGCATGCTTGAGTGTAATTTAAAGACTGGAGGAGAGGAATTAAATCTTCTTTTTCACCACCCAGCTAGGACAGGTCACTAAGCCCTGCCATGTGTTAAACGGTTACATCAAAAGGGTATATTACTGATAATGATTATTATTATTATGATTATAATTACTGATTAATGGAGTGTTTCTAAAATGATTTGAGGAATTTTTAAAGCAAAGGCACAATAGTGGTCTCACCAGTATAAAGCATTTCCCAGCATCATCAGCGAGGAGAAACGAATCACACCAGGTGCAGGACAGACCAGAGCCGAGGCTGTGGATCTGTAGAGTTGTGGGCAGACGTCTGGGCCTGCTTGGCAAGAAGAAAACAGAAGATTTGGCCACTCATGTAACCACCTGAGATGCCTGCAGGTGCTGCTGTGATGATAATGACAGTTTTGGCAGTGTGCTCCATGGCGGCATCAAGTGATAGGGAAATTAAAACAAACATTTGTTGTGTACAAAGTGGTGAACAACAAGATAGCTCAGCTATGGGACCAAACTGGTATTTCGCATTTAGATGTGCCTAAAAATTCTCTTGGCTTCCATTGTGGTATTTTTTCATCTTGTAACAGAAAGAGAAGAGTTCATGCTTTATGCTTCTCAGTTATAACAAACAGCACGATGAATAACAGTTCTATATTGGGCCATCACAGAATGTGTTTCATCT
>NW_027506892.1:866808-936808 GCF_052324685.1 Brachyhypopomus gauderio
CCTTAGTCCTCTCCTGTGTAGATAATCCCTTAGTCCTCTCCTGTGTAGATAATCCCTTAGTCCTCTCCTGTGTAGTTATTCCCTTAGTCCTCTCCTGTGTAGTTAATGCCTTAGTCCTCTCCTGTGTAGATAATCCCTTAGTCCTCTCCTGTGTAGATAATGCCTGTGTTTTGTCTATATCCTTGTTGGTTATTGTGAAGTTGTGTTAGTAATGTCAGTAATGTTAGTGGTGTTTACGGTAATTGTGATGAAGGTTTGTGTCGTGCTCATATTCGATAATGCTCACATACCTTTTGTGTTGCTATTTCTGTTTGTTCATTCACTTTGCTTTATTTTTGTATCCTTATTCATTTTATTTTCTTAGTTGAGTTTGTGTATGTTACATTTTGAGTTTGTGTGTATTACATTTTGAGTTTGTGTATGTTACATTCATGGGTTAGTGTGATGTTTATTTGAATGAATACCTTTACTGATACCAAATTTGGGAAATTACTTATTTTGAGTTTAGCCGCTTCAGTTGTAATGTCTGTATGGTGTCTTGTTTCGGTAGTTCTACGTCTTCGTACGTTTAATAAATGATCTCCTGCACTTGTGTCCCAACCATCGAGCCATCGCTGGTAATTAAGATCTGGAGATCATGTGTTCACACTGTACAACTATCCTCTGTTTTCGGGACATTATTGAGTATTAGACTATGCCCTGTCCACGAATATACACTATTATAATAATACCACCACCATTGTTTACCACTCACCATGTATTACAGGCTAACACTCTGTTTATTGCTCACTGATTGTTTACATTGCACTGACACTGACCTGTTTTTTATTTTATTGGCAGTTTTTTACCCATTATGTTGTGTATTTTGTGTGTTTATTCTGTGGTGTTACACAATGTCATCTTTCTGTACCTCGAGCTACTGTCCTATCTATCTATCTATCTATCTATCTATCTATCTATCTATCTATCTATCTATCTATCTATCTATCTATCTATCTATCTATCTATCTAAATGTTACAATATCGCTCTCAGCTCCATTGATGTTGCTTGAAGGCTGTTGATAGACCAGGGTCTTCACCAGGCCCACAACTCTTGTACAGACACAGTTAGTTCTGTGCTTTCATGTCACAGCTGACAACCTTACAGGCGTCCTGGGTTTAACCTTCATCCTTTCCCCTCTATGATTATCGTTTATTTTCTGTAGCAACCACAAAGTACACGGTGCAGTAATTGACAGTTGTTGTCATGTCACCCATGCGTGCCTTAATCCTGCAGTCTCTCCTCCTACAACCCCCTCAGAAGCCCTAATTATCTCCTCCATCAACATCATAATCTCTAACGGTGAAATAGCACAGCTGGCCCTGTACCTATATCACATCACTGACAGGACCTGAGATCATCTCTTGCATCAAAACAGAACTGAAGCTCTTAAATGCTTGAGCGAGTACTTTGAAGAATACACATGCCTTACGTAGAAATCACTGCTTATCTCAAACTGATCCAGGAGCAGTTGTTATGATGATGACAGAAAGCACTCCGGATGTAGAAGGCCCCCCCCCAATTGCAAGAGGTTTTAATGATTTGATTCGTTAATTATTTGTGAGGAAGTACAGAAGAGGTGTAAAAGGGGCAAAATAGGTCAGGGGAGAGAGCCAGAAGGTGGGGTTGGTTAAACTCATCTCAAGGAACGATGTGGATGTGGGTGGGACAGTGACTGTGACAGAATTAAGAGAAGAATTCATCTGTTTTCATGTGTTACATTGAAATGTTGAACCACTTAACTATAACAGGACGTGGCCAACATAATGGGCCTAGACACAAGGAAGACGTCGTCTCTGTGGAAGGACCAGGCTCTGGTGGAGATCAACATCGCAGTGCTCTACAGTTACCAGGTACAGAACAGAACCTGAGGTCTGGGCTGAAATCAAACGGGTTAACGTGTTTTAACCATCTCACGAGATCTCATGGCGCCATTGTGTCATGTCCAGGTGTCAAAGGTCACCATTGTGGATCATCACTCGGCCACCGAGTCCTTCATGAAGCACCTGGACAACGAGTACAGAGTGAGAGGCGGTTGTCCTGGCGACTGGGTGTGGATCATCCCTCCTATGTCTGGCAGCATCATGCCGGTGTTCCACCAGGAGATGCTGAACTACCGCCTCACCCCCTCCTTCGAGTACCAGGTGACCCACGAGGCTCCTTGGCTGTAGCCAGACTGGAGGAACCCGTCGGTCTGGTTTCACAGGGCCGGTTGACTCCAACATTCAGCTGTATGACGCTATGGTGTGAAGTTTAGCTCAGCATATAGAGAGGATTTGTTTTTTCGTGAATTTGGACATTGCTACAAATCCCTGTCGTCACATTACTGCATTTAAATTTAAAAGTATTTACAAGAGAAGAATTAAACATGTTTTTTTAAATCAAATCTTAAGGTCTTTAAAAAAACTACATGACACTCACATTTACTCATGAAAAGTAACAATTGATAGTGTTGATGAAGCCGCTGGATGCTTAAGGATTCTCAGAGGTATTTGATGATGATGATGATGATGATGAAGATTATGTGTCATATGTAAAAGCATTCTGCATTTAACTCTGCTCTCTCTTTTTTTCTCTCTCCCTCTTCTCTCTCTCCTTCTCCCCCTCTCTCTCCCTCTCTTCCCTTCTCTCTCTTCCGCTGTCTTGCCTTCTCATTCTCCCTCTCTCTTCCTCTCTCTCCCTCTCTGTCCCTCTCCCCCTCTCTCTCTCCCTCTCTCTGTCTCTCTCTCTCCCCACCCTCCCCTCTCTCTATCTCTCTCTCTCTCTCTCTCTCTTCATCCACAGCCTGATCCATGGAATACTTACGTGTGGAAAGGAGTAAACGGAACACCCACAAAGAAAAGAGCAATTGGCTTCAAGAAACTTGCTAAGTGAGTGTGTACTGGGAGACCTTGTATTCCTCTCACACGCTCCCTTTCCCCACCATAAACACTACATTAAAAAGCTTTTTACAGTAGATCAACAAGCTCCTGACTGCTGCTTACCCTGTATTTCACAACCTTGACTAGCCATTTTGATTTACACCTACGTTTGACGGGCAGTGCTTTCGAAACAGGCAGCATGAGCGTTTATTTCGTAGCACACGCCAGCGCGCATCTGTGCTGTGAGAGGATCAGAGCCCCTCAGATATCCACTGTTCCAGGCACTAATCAGGATTGGCTGTGTCTGCCCCACCCACAACCCCCTTAGTTGGAGGTGCTGTAATTGCGTTCGGATGTCAGGAGATGAGGCACTACGCCGTGGCCTTGGCAGACACGCCTGCTGGGGGGAGGCACGCCAGACAGTGAGGGGGGGGGGGGGGGGGGGGGGGGGGGTCGCCTGGCACAGCTGATCTGTGTCAGTTTTCTGTCAGAACATTATGACAGCTAACAAATGTTTAGTGCGCACCACCAAACAAACAACCATATGATAAATATGCTGTGGGAATATTTGTGTTGTGGCTGCTATATTCATGCTAATCAAACAGGGAGAGGTTGATGTGTATGATGCAAACACAGAGCTTATCTAATCAGTAAAAGGGGAGATTTTGAAAGCAAATGACAATTTATTTAGTATGCCTTAAAGCCTGGGGTTAGGGGTCACAGGTGGATATGTAACTAGGGTCAGGGGTCAAGGTGAAGAGCATGAGAATCATTCACCAGAAAAGATCATTTTACAACAGAGAAATTCAAGAATCTTTACCTTTTCTCTGTGTGTGTGTGTGTGTGTGTGTGTGTGTGTGTGTGTGTGTGTGTGTGTTTGTGTGTGTGTGAATGGTTTGTAGGGCTGTGAAGTTTTCTGCTAAGCTCATGGGACAGGCCATGGCAAAGAGAGTCAAAGCTACCATCTTGTACGCCACAGAAACCGGCAAATCGCAGGACTATGCAAAGACGCTGTGTGAGATTTTCAAGCATGCTTTCGACGCCAAGGTAACGTTACACACAAAACCTTGAGGAAACTTGTAGCACTTCAGTTCAAGTCCCTACAGCAGACATTGTTCGTCCAAAATAAAACATTGAGATATTGAAAAATATTGAGATATTTCACAAGTGCCTTCGGTGCTCAGCAGAGCAGCGTTACACACACACAGAGCAGCGCTGCACACACACAGACCAGCGTTATACACACATAGAGCAGTGCTACACACACAGAGCAGCGCTACACACACAGAGCAGCGCTGCACACACACAGACCAGCGTTACACACACATAGAGCAGTGCTACACACACAGAGCAGCGCTACACACACAAAGCAGCGCTACACACACACAGAGCAGCGCTACACACACACAGAGCAGCGCTACACACACAGAGCCTTCCGTGTCTGTATTGTTTCATGCAGTAAGCCGGACGGCACAAGCGCGTCTTTCATCACAACCTCTGTGTGTGGACCGTGCAAAGAATCACCAGGGGTCATCCACAGGGGTCATCCACAGGGGTCATACACCAGGGGTCATACACCAGGGGTCAAACACCAGGGGTCATACTTTTTCCCAACTGCATGGTGGGCTGTAGTTCAAGATAAGATCAGGAAACACCCTGAGCTGTATGAGGCTTTGGAAAACACACACACACACACACACACAAGTCACATCAAAGTGGAATTTGAGAGGCATTTTTATGTAATATAAAACAATCAGGCAAGCTTGTATGATCCTGTTTTGATTACATGACAGAGATATAAATGACTTAGACACAAGTCTCCTCCCCTTTTCCCACATGATAGTGTCTGGCACTTTATTTTCCTCATTCTCCATCTTCCCCTTTGTCTCTGTTCCTATCTCTTTCTCTTTCTCTCTCTATCTATCTATCTCTCTCTCTTTCTCTCTCTATCTATCTCCCTCTCTCTCTCTATCTCCCTCTCTCTCTCGATCTCTCTACCTCTCTCTCTCTCCCCCTCTCTCTCTCTCTTTCTCTCTCCCTCTCTATCTCCCTTTCTCTCTATCTCTCTCTCTATCTCCCACTCTCTTCCTCTCTCTCTCTCTCTATCTCCCTCTTTCTCTCAATCTCTCTACCTCTTTCTCCCTCTCTCTATCTCTCTCTCTTTCTCTCTCCCTCTCTATCTCCCTTTCTCTCTCTCTCTCTCTCTCTCTCTCTCTCCCTCACTCTCACTCTCACTCTCTGTCTTTGTAGCCTAAGGCCTAACCATTCAACGAGCTACGTGCTGATACCTCATCATTGTTAATTGGGCATCAGTGCATCTTCACCTCGTTATAGGTGTGTTCATTACTGCAGCATCCCTCTGTGCATCGCCGTGGAAACAGGCTGAAAAATGTCTCCCATTCTAATGCAGCCCTAACCCTCGCGTTAGCTGCTCTGAGTAGACCTGTGTGAGTGGACACGTGTGAGTGGACACATCTGAGTGGACACATCTGAGTGGACACGTGTGAGTGGATTTGTGTGAGTGGACATGTGTGAGTGGACACGTCTGACTGGACACGTGTGAGTGGACACGTGTGAGTGAACACGTCTAAGTGGACACGTGTGAGTTGACACATCTGAGTGGACTCGTCTGAGTGGACACGTGTGAGTTGACCCGTGTGATTGGACACGTGTGAGTGGACACGTGTGAGTGAACACGTCTAAGTGGACACGTGTGAGTTGACACATCTGATTGGACACGTGTGAGTGGACACGTGTGAGTGGACACGTGTGAGTGGACACATCTGAGTGGACACGTCTGAGTGGACACGTGTGAGTGGATTTGTGTGAGTGGACACGTGTGAGTGGATATGTGTGAGTGGACACGTGTGAGTGGATATGTGTGAGTTGACCCGTGTGAGTTGACCCGTGTGAGTGGACACGTGTGAGTGGACACATGTGATTGGACACGTGTGAGTGGACACGTGTGAGTGGACACGTGTGAGTGGACACGTGTGATTGGACACGTGTGAGTGGACACGTCTTGGGCTTTGAGCTCTACACTGGAACTAGAGCTAGAGGAAACGTGAAGACTTTTCATATGAAGACTTTACCTACTATAATAAGATTATAATTATAATTGGCAGTGGTGATGAGTGTTGAACTGCCCACGGATGTGTTGTGTTTGTAAACAGTATCATCCTCTGGGGATGTGACCTCGCTTTGCCATAGACGTGAGATTGAAATTTGATTGACAAGTTGAAACAGACTTTTTCAACCAGCTCTACCATCCATGTGAAATGTGTGAGATGATTTTTTGGCATTTTCCAAATCAAACTACCTTTACTTACATTTTGCTTACTTCACTCAGACGTACTTTACTTTCTAGAACATTCCAAATGAAAGAATAGATGTACATCAACCAAGCCATGGTAGCTCTCAAACTCTTTTTGAGATCTGAAGTGTACACTCACTCACGAGCACCTGTCAGAAGGATTTTCACATGTGAAATTTGGAACAATCAATCAATCAATCAAAGTTTATTTGTATAGCGCTTTTAACAACTCAAGTTGTCGCAAAGCAGCTTTACAGGATTTACAAGGTTAACAATACTATGGGTCCAGAACCCTAATGAGCAAGCCAAAGGCGACAGTGGCGAGGAAAAACTCCCTATGATGGTGGGGAATAGGAAGAAACCTCGGGAGAACCAAGACTCAAAAGGGAACCCATCCTCCATTGGGCGGCCCATTAACACACAAATACACAAGTCACACACAAATCACACAATCAGACTAGGTAAAAGGTAGAATTGAAAGTTCTGGGTTTTGACATTGTCACTGTAAATGTCTGTTGATGAATGCCAGGCTTTCATTCCGTGTCGGAGCAGTGATGCTGGTATTGTAGGCTCCGACTGCAGTGTTACTTCCCAGGTGAACCCCGGTATCAGCACATCCACCGGCAGCCAGACCATCCCCCAGGTGCCTGCAGGTGCCTGTATCCAATCGTCTTGGGTAGAGCCATGCAAGAAGATAGACAATAAAGACTGAGTGGACATGAATTTAAACCACCATTGATTTAAATGTACATAGCTCACGTGCCAGTGATGAGCATGTGGCTCCGGCAGACTAATCTATAGCAGCATAACTAAAGGGAGGGGTTCAGAGGTGACCACAGGCATGAGGGCTCACTGAGACATTGCTTTCCAGTCAAGTCATAGTCACAAATAGAGTGATGCCAAGACACAGCTGGATGACAGCATCAACATCTCAGATCACCAGAAATCTCAACGTCTGGGGGCCCCCAAGCCCCTACACCTTACAAGGGGAATGTTAGCTGAAGGCTTGGTTAAACAGGTGAGTCTTACGTCTAGATTTAAAGATTGGAACTGTGTCAGAATCTCGGATTGGAGCTGGAAGGCTATTCCATAATTGAGGGGCTTTAAAAGAGAAAGCTCTGCCTCCGGCTGTAGTTTTACTAATTTTTGGAACTAGGAGAAATCCAGCATTTTGGGAGCGCAAAGGGCGAGATGGGTTGTAGTAATCAATAAGTTCACTCAGATATTGTGGGGCAAGACCATTTAACGCCTTATAGGTTAACAGGAGAACTTTAAATTCAATGCGATATTTAATCGGCAGCCAGTGTAGTGCGGCGAGAGTGGGACTAATATGATCGAATTTCCTAGCCTTGGTTAGGACTCTAGCTGCGGCATTTTGTACAAGTTGTAGCTTCTTTATGGACTGTTTAGAACATCCAATTAGAAGACTATTACAGTAGTCCAATCTCGACGAGACAAAAGCATGGACTAGCTTCTCTGCATCAGCTAATGAAAGTAAGTGTCTCAACTTGCAGATATTACGTAAATGGAAAAAGGCAGCCTTAGTGACATTGCATACATGTCCGTCAAATGAAAGATCAGAATCAATAGTGACACCTAAACTTTTTGCAGTAGATTTTGGTGTTACTGAAAAACCATCAAGGGTAAGGGGAATATCACCCCAATTGCTTCTAACAGCTTTAGGCCCAAGAATCAGTACCTCAGTCTTGTCAGAATTTAGTTTAAGAAAATTAGACGCCATCCAGTTTTTAATATCCTGGACGCAGTTCTCAATCTTGAGAGTTGTGGTGGTATCATCTGGATTAGAAGATATATACAACTGAGTATCATCTGCATAGCAATGGAAGCTAATACCATGCCTACGAATGATAGTGCCCAGTGGCAGCATATATAATGAGAATAATATGGGGCCCAGTACAGATCCTTGTGGGACACCATACTTTACTTTAGAATGCTCAGAGCATTCGTTATTTACTAGCACAAATTGGTAACGATCTGTCAGGTAGGACCTGAACCAGGAGAGTGCTTGACCTCTTATGCCAATGAGTGTCTCCAGTCTATTAAGTAGAATATTATGATCAATGGTGTCAAAAGCAGCACTGAGGTCTAGCAGTATGAGAAACGAAATGTGTCCTTTATCAGAGGATATTAAGAGATCATTCAATACTTTAGTTATTGCTGTTTACCATATTTTACCGGGTCTGACAAACACTGATCCACTTGTAGCTCCGGAAGGACTAGAGCGTTTCACCGAGCACGTCGAGACTTCCCTTCGTACAGCTTTAGACAAAGTTGCACCACTACCATATAAGAGAGCCATGGAGAGAAGAATAGCGCCATGGTACAATGAGCACACGCATAGCCTCAAATGAGCCGCGCGGATCCTGGAGCGTAAATGCCGAAATTCGAAGTTAGAAGTGTATAGACTATCATGGAAAAGCAGCCTTATTGAATATAAGCATGCCCTCCATATGGCAAAGTCCTTATACTTATCGGCCTTAATAGAAAAACATAAAAACAATTCAGGACTCCTTTTTAAAACTGTTTCCAGCCTTACGAGGAGTCACGAACAAATCAATTCTCTTATTCCACTAGAGTGTAGCAGTAAGGCGTTAAATGGTCTTGCCCCACAATATCTGAGTGAACTCATTGATTACTACAACCCATCTCACCCTTTGCGCTCCCAAAATGCTGGATTTCTCCTAGTTCCAAAAATTAGTAAAACTACAGCCGGAGGCAGAGCTTTCTCTTTTAAAGCCCCTCAATTATGGAATAGCCTTCCAGCTCCAATCTGAGATTCTGACACAGTTCCAATCTTTAAATCTAGACTTAAGACTCACCTGTTTAACCAAGCCTTCAGCTAACATTCCCCTTGTAAGGTGTAGGGGCTCGGGGGCCCCCAGACGTTGAGATTTCTGGTGATCTGAGATGTTGATGCTGTCATCCAGCTGTTTTTTGGCATCACTCTATTTGTGACTATGACTTGACTAGAAAGCAATGTCTCAGTGAGCCCTGGTACTGGGTGTTATAGCTCGTTTAATTTGATAGCGGGGTGGCCGATGAACACAGTCAGTTAAACAACTCGTACGTTATGAGGCTCTGGTCAGAAACAGCCTCACTCTGAGGAAAAATTGCTAAACTGGATATGTCAATACCAAATGACAAGACCAAGTCTAAAGTATGACTACAGTTATGCAGAGGACCCACCACATTCTGAGTGATACCCATTGAATCAAGAATTGCTTGAAAATGAATGCTAAAAGAGTCACACCGATTTTCAAAATGGATATTAAAATCACCCACTATAATCACCTTATCGGCTGATAGCACTACATGAGACAGGAAGTCTGAAAACTCCTGCAAGAACTCAGAGTATGAACCAGGGGGGCGGTAAATAGTAATTAACATAAACGACTGCGACACTTTGTTGCTTGTTAAATTTGAAACATTTGATACAGTGAGGATGAGGTGTTCAAAAGAATTAAACTTGAAGCCAAATTTTTCCAACCACTTTCCGAGGGAGCATAGTTGAATTTAATATTGATTAAATTTTGTCTACTAACTTTACGAGAATTATTTTTTGGTACTCGAGGAACAGACACAGTTTCAATCTGATGTGGCCTAGGTGACATCTCTTTGCAGCTCGCAGACAGTCGGTTTAGCCTGTTTGTCTGCTGCCTGGCCTCGGCTCTGGTTTGTCAATCCCCATTAACTACTCCTACACTACCACTATTAAGCCTAGCAGATATGCTACGAGAAATGAGAGCAGCACCCTCCCAAGAGGGGTAAATGCCGTCTCGCTTCAAAAGGCCAGGCCTGCCCTCAAAACGTGTCATTATCTATATAACGCACTTTGTTATCTGAGCACCATTTAGACATCCAGCGGTGTAACGCCCATAACCTGCTGTAGGTTTCAGCGCCACGCCGAACTGGAATGGGACCAGAGCATATTACGGCATCTGACATCGTCCCCGCTAACTCGCACACCTCTTTAACATTATCCTTGGTGATCTCAGACTGTCTCAATCCCACATCATTGGTGCCGACGTGTATAACTATCTTAGAATATTTATGTTTAGCCAGCACCTTTAGATTAGCCCTGATGTCAGGCACTCTAGCCCCCGGGATACACTTGACTATGGCCGCTGGTGTCTCTAAACTAGTTGCTACATTCACGTGTCGGAATTGTGAGTCTCCTATCACCAGAGCTCTTTTAACAGGTCGCTCAGTCGGTGTATTACTGAGTGGGGCAAACCTGTTTAACACGGGAACCTGAGAAGAACGGTGCTCAGCCCTACGGTTATGTCGCCGAGACATCACCCATTCGCCCCGCTGCGAGGGCTCTAATGCCGGAGCTGAGGGCTCGCTAGCTACAGCTGTGCAACCCGGGCCTGCTACGCTATCTACGCTAGCTACGCTAGCTGCACTAGCTGCTACAAACTCTCTAGGACTTTCTAAAGCCCAGATGCGCTCCTCTAAAAGCGAAATCTTCTCCGTCATACTAATAACTAACCTACACTTCACACAAATAAAATTATTATTATCACTACTGACAGAAGAACACATGAGATAATGAATGTTATGTATTCATTCTTCTTCGAATGCACGTGGGAAATGTGTGCTAGACTGATGTTTCAGGAGAATAAGATTTAATAATAATAATAATTGTTATTATTCTTGCTGTAGTTATTATTACAGTAATGGTTCTGGAACAGCTGTCTGGAGCTACTGTGTTATGGAGTATGTGTTGTGCTGCAGTATTGTGGAGTATGTCGTGTCACGGTGTAAGATCCTCCGATGCTCCTCACTAAAGATGATCTTTTGCAGGTCATGTCAATGGAAGACTACGACGTGGTGCACCTAGAGCACGAGACGCTGGTTCTGGTGGTGACCAGCACGTTTGGCAACGGAGATCCACCTGAGAACGGCGAGGTGGGCGGACCTGTCGCCATCATTTGCACATTGTTTCTCTTTTTTTTCTTGTTTCTCGTCCCTGATGTCGGTTCACGTATAAGGGTTAACGCTAACCTAACCCTACCCTACCCTAAACCTAACCCTAACCTAACCCCTAACCCCTAACCCCTAACCCCTAACCCCTAACCCAAAGGATTGCTTTTGTTCTCTGTCTCTGCAGAAATTCGGTGCGGCACTAATGGAGATGAGACACCCAACCACAAGTGCAGAGGACAGAAAGTTAGTGTGTGTGTGTGTGTGTGTGTGTGTGTGTGTGTGTGTGTGTGTGTGTGTGTGTGTGTGTGTGTGTGTGCGCGTGTGTGTGTGTGTGTGTGTGTGTGTGTGTGTGTGTGTGTGTGTGTGTGATACAAAGATTCATGTGCAAGTAATTCAATTAAGTTCCTCACACCCATCTGTTTCCCATAATAAACTTGTGCACTGTCCTGTACACACACACACACGCATGCAAACACACACACACACACACACACACACACACACACACACACACACACACACACACACTTGAGGTGATACCTTTCACAGTCCAAAGACAATGTTTGTGTGTGTTTTCGTTAAAGGAGCTACAAGGTGCGTTTCAACAGTGTGTCCTCTTACTCGGACACACGTAAATCCTCTAGTGATGAGACTGAGCCCAAGGCCAACTTTGAGAGCACAGGACCACTCGCCAACGTCAGGTACGCTACCTGTGTGTGTGTGTGTGTGTGTGTGTGTGTGTGTGTGTGTGTGTGTGTGTGTGTGTGTGTGTGTGTGTGTGTTCTCCTGGGTCGTCCACCACATGTTTGTTTACGTGTGTTGAAGTGTTTGCTCTGGGGTGCCCACACAGGAGAAAGTGTGTGCGTGTGTGTGTGCATGCGTGTGTGTGTGTGTGTGTGTGTGTGTGTGTGTGTGTGTGTGTGTGTGTGTGTGTGTGTGTGTGTAACTATGAGTGCAGGTGTGTGTAACTGTTTCTTTCACTGTTTGACTCAGTGTACGACTCACTGACTTAAACACACTCTTGTATGTGTGTATCTGTGTGAGTGTGTGAGAGAGTAACTGACTCACTCTCCGCTAGTTTCTCAGTGTTTAGTGTCAGACACTTCAGATGTGTGTGTGTGCGTGTGTGTGTGTGCGTGTGTGTGTGTGCGTGTGTTTGTGTGTGTGTGTGAGTGTGTATGTATGTGTGTGTGTGTGTGTGTGTGTGTGTGTGTGTGTGTGTGTGTGTGTGTGTGTGTGTGTGTGTGTGTGTGTGTGTGTTTAACAGACTCTCTCACTGCTAGGTTCTCTGTGTTTGGCCTGGGTTCTCGGGCCTACCCACACTTCTGTGCGTTTGCCCATGCTGTGGACACGCTGTTTGAGGAACTGGGTGGAGAACGGATCCTGCGTATGGGGGAGGGGGACGAGCTCTGTGGCCAGGAGGAGGCCTTCAGAACCTGGGCCAAGAAGGTCTTCAAGGTAGGACCACGAGTACTCACACTCTGATCTTCATGTATGATCACTCTGATCTTTGCATATTGCCACTGTTGTATGAAACCCTCACATCTCCGGAACTTTATAGAGAAAAATGTGTGTTTAACTGAGGATAAACCATAAGACCTTAGACCATAAGACCTTAGACCATAAGACCTTAGACCATAAGGTTTTATTCCACATAATTTTGTACCATTATGATTGGTCCTTATGTCCAGAAGCAGAAGCAGATGCCTTCAAATTGTGTTTAAGAAAGCAGCTCTGTTCAGTAAGGCAGCTGTGCTGTAAAGTGTCATTGTGTTTTTCATGCTGAGAAGTTTGCCAGTGGTTCTCAGCGGAGGACTCCAGACTTGTTATGAAGCAAACCATGTATGAGAAACAAACAAGCCATCAAGTCTAGGCTGGCCTGAACCATCCCCTGTACGGTGCTGTTTCAGGCCATTTAATGCAGCCTGCAGAGGTCTTCAGGAAACTCTTTATATTTCAGACAGTGAACAAACACAATGATTTTTGTATGAAACAAATTCAGATTGCCACTTGGAATGAATCTTTTTCCTCACAAGCACTTTAGGCAGAAAACGAGTATTTCTGTTGTTTCAGGCTGCCTGTGACGTCTTCTGCGTTGGCGATGATGTGAACATCGAGAAAGCAAACGATTCGCTGATCAGTAACGACCGTAGCTGGAAGAAGAGCAAGTTTCGCATGACGTACACCGCCGAGGCGCCCACGCTCACGCAAGGTGTGGAGCACTGCCCACACTCACTGCCCCATCTCCCTAAAGCCCTGCGCTGCAGTGCAACTATGTTCTCGTATCCGAAACCCAAATCCTCCTCACAGGGCAGGCGTGTTCATGGAGGTCACGAGAATGTGCAGCATGAGAAAATGGGTGTTTTAGACTTTACACAAACCCGAGAAACACCACGTGTAAGGCGTGCTAGGCCCTGTTTAACTGGGGCCCTGTTGGCGCCACCATGTGGCGGGACACTGAAGAGCAGTGGCAGTGTAACCATGATGTCTGTTTCACCTCCAGCGCTCCACGGCATCCACAAGAAGAAGGTCTACGGTGCTAAAGTCATGCTGCGTCAGAACCTGCAGAGTGTTAAGTCAAAGTAAGCGATGAGATCTGGAGACCAGGCCCACACCGTGCTCTGCGCACACACACACACACACACACACACACACACACACACACACACACAAATGTGAGTGCATTGATATAAACTGCGTGTTTACCGTGTTATAATATGAAACATACAGACATATGGGACAGAGCGTTGACTGAATCCCTCTGCTAGCTCCTCACCTGCCATGTCCAACCCTGGAGAACATCTCAGTAATACCACGTCCCCTGTTCTCCAGTACAGACCTAATCTGGAGCTACTGATGCATTCAGCCCTGTAGACCAGGAGTGGCATGGTCTTCTGTCTCAGGTCTTATCTCCTCTTATCCAGTCAGTCCAGGCCAGAGAGCCTGTGTGTTAGCGCCAGCCATATCACAAAAGCAGGGCGGGACCACAGGGCGGGACCACTCTATCTTAAACCAATCAGACAGCTCATTTACAGGAAGTCAAATAGGATTAGTTGATTTGTATCATATCATTGACAATGTAAATAATCCCTTTAAAAGAGAGATAACTGTGTCTGCCTATTGTGAGCCGTATCTAAATCGCAGACAGTGATGATATCTGGTATTGTGAATCTGCCTCTGCAAGTCAATCATAAATGTACAGTTGGATATGCCTGGTGTCATTTGGATGCTTAATCAGATTGCGCTCAAGATCATTTAAAAATAATATTCCTGTGACACTAAATAGGAGAGCACCTTCATGGGCACAGCATTGCTCTATCAGAGAGTGACATTCTCATAGTGCGCACTCCAATAGGGAGTGTCACGCCCTACACGCCCATTTATTCAGCAGGGTAACCAGGGGCCTTTTGGAAACACCCTCTTATGTTCAGTGGTTTAGCTGTTACAACCCAGAACAGCAGCTGTAATCATTCGGTGGTTTTTTTAATCCTCACTCTCACAGTCGGTCCACCATATATGTCCAACTTCACGCCAACAACCATGAGAGTCTGAAATACCTGCCCGGAGACCATTTGGGCATCTTCCCTGGCAACGATGAAGACCTGGTGACGGCCCTTATTGACAAACTAGAAGATGCACCGCCTGCCAATCAGATTGTGAGGGTGGAGTTTTTGGAGGAGAGAAACACAGCGCTGGGTAAGGACCAAGTTTACATCTTGATAAGCATGCAATCCATTTGACATATAATGTCCATGTTGTGTACTCTTCTGTGGACCGCCCAGTTAAAGAAGCTGAACTTCTAACAGTGAAGCTCATGAATTTTAGTCCCTCAGTAAGTCTGTGGTCCGGTGACCTGAACTCCTCACACATTTTAGAAATGTGTCTTACAAAAGGTGCTTGGTCAGCTCCACCAGTTCACGTCCTTGACTCAGGACCTTTCACACAGTTCCGTACTAGACAGAAGAGTGTGCCATCCTCGTGCCCTAACGGTGCCCTTGGCCTTTGACCTTTGACCTTAAACCACTCCTGCAATCCTGTAGGAGTGATCAGCAATTGGACAGACGAGAGCCGCATTCCTCCCTGCACCATCCACCAGGCGTTTAAGTTCTTCCTGGACATCACCACGCCGCCCAGCCCCCTGCTACTGCAGCAGTTCGCTCTGCTAGCCACCAGTGACAAACAGCGCAAGAGGCTGGAGGTTCTCAGCAAGGTGAGCAGGGTCACGAGTCCACGTGCACACGCTGCACACGCACCCCGTCTGAGAAACGCGACAGAGAGACACCGCTTCCCGGAGACCCGAGCACAGAACGACAATCGCACAACGCACGCACACGCAAAACAATTCAGGCTTGAAAAACCTCTTCAAAGTGCGAGGTTGTTTTTTCCTTTCCGCCACGGCCCAAATTGTCACTTTGCTCATTGCGGTAATGTATTCAGATTCATTGTGCTGCGCTTCCTGTGTGCCCAGCTGAAGACGCACCACCGCGTGACACCACCACACGTGACTTCAGCTCCGCTTTTCAAATTAGCAGCAATTTTCTCAGTGGGTTCGTTCATTACCCTCCAACTCTCTCTCTCTCTCTCCCGTCGCCAGTCACTCAGTGTCAGCGGCGTTCTCTTCTGCCTCAGAAATATTTCCCTCTCACATCCTCCCACTGTACCACCGTTTGCATCTCTCTGCCATGTTGCTAAAAATGGCTGCCAAGGCAGTGACTCACCATTCTCTGTTGGGTCGATTCTTAGCTGATGGAGTGAATGAGACAGAGAGAGAGAGAGAGAGAGAGAGAGAGAGAGGATCAAGTAATGGATGCACCACAAGGGTGGAGGAGAGGATGGTGTTCTCGTGTGCAGATTCAGTGGCAGTTCAACTGAGTTGACTGGAGAGGTTTCTCCCGACCAGCTGTAGGTGTGGTGTTGTGCTTATGTGTTAGTGGGACCAGTGTCTGCTCGGTGTGTGAGGACCGCGAGAGGCTTTAACGCTGTCGTCAACATACTGGCCATGAAAACTCAAGATGCTGCTATTGCTTTTAAATAAGCAAAATGAAACTGTCTTCTTTGAAGCAGTCCTTCAGTCTCTGTTGATGTTTTCATTACATGAAAACAATAATGAATTGCCCTGATTTCTGAAAGGTTATAAAACTTATCATTGACACCTGCATTGAGTATTCAGGTCTTAACAAGTTAAGCCCTGAGCACAACAAATCAACCTTGCCTGGGACGAACTGCCAGTGTTCCGAATTAGTTTTGAGTTAATTTGAGTTATTTTCCAGAACATTCCAGAACCTTCTGAAGTCTAGCAAAGGGTTGTAGGGTTTGTCTCATAAAAGCGGGTCAAATCTCCATGGATTCTTCCGGATGGTTGTGTGTTTCTCTTGAGCGCAGGGTCTGCAGGAGTACGAGGAGTGGAAGTGGTACAACAACCCCACCATGGTGGAGGTGTTGGAGGAGTTCCCCTCCCTGCAGGTCCCCTGCACCTTCTTCCTCACACAGCTCCCCCTGCTCCAGCCGCGGTACTACTCCATCAGCTCCTCACCAGACCTCCACCCAGGAGAGATCCACCTGACCGTAGCTGTGGTCTCCTACCGCACTCGGGGTAAGAAGGTCCCTCCTGACTCATGAACACCCTTGTGGATGTAATGAGATGTTTCTCCAGAGGAATACATGCACAGAGATGTACATATCTCACCTCATAACGACTTGATTCAATTGAGACAATTTTGCTGTGACTCAATTTTGTAAAAAAAAATGCATTTAACCTACAAATGTCAGCAGACAAACCATTTAGACAGTAGAAAAAATGTAGACAGTAAAAACAGGACAGCACACTTTATATTGTAATCTCTGGAAATCGATGTAGCGGCCTCTGTATCTTCGGACCTGAATTGACCTGAAATTCTCTGAGCTCCAAAACACTTCAGCTCTCATGTGCACATCAAAACCAGCGGGACAATAACCCCATCACCTTCTCCACCCTGCTGCTCATATCAAAACCAGCGGGACAATAACCCCATCACCTTCTCCACCCTGCTGCTCATATCAAAACCAGCGGGACAATAACCCCATCACCTTCTCCACCCTGCTGCTCATATCAAAACCAGCGGGACAATAACCCCATCACCTTCTCCACCCTGCTGCTCATATCAAAACTAGCGGGACAACCACGTCAGCTTCTCCACCCTGCTGCTCATTTTGGTCCCCCTGTTTTTCTGTAGCCCATAATTAGCAGCAGCCCCACTGGATGCAGAAGACCTTCTCCATTTAACACGTAGACACAGGATCAGTTCTCCCCGTGTGCTAGCTGAGAAGATGAAGTGTTTGATGGGAGGATCTGACCTTTAAGAAAAACTGCTGTGAGGTCTGCCATTGTCCCTAATGAGCTCCAGATACTCCATGATATATGGGGGGAATTGTGGACTGTGGTCTTCAGTTTGATGATGACTGTGGTGTTTAGGTTTTATTAACTCATTTACATTAATTTCAGAGTTGATTAGTTGATTTGTGTGGTTGATTTGCTGATTTGATGCTTTGTCTGTTATGTTAAAATGTAAGAAAGATCATTTCTCCCACATGAGGTGATTCTCTCTCTTTCTCTCTCTCTCTCTCTCTCTCTCTCTCTCTCTCTCACTCCTTGCTAAATGCGTTGTAAACATGAAATGATGTGCATAATAGCATAATTGCCTGTTAAATTGTAGCAGTTGTGCTCCGTGTGAAGTGCGTGCCCTCAGACCACAGCAGGAATATTCACTAGGCGTCAGATTACTGCTGACGAGCTGGTGACCCAAATGAAACCCAAACATCTCGTCTGCAGACGGCGCTGGTCCCATACACCACGGCGTGTGTTCCACCTGGCTCAACAGCTTGGAGTCTGGAGACATGGTGTCATGCTTCGTCAGAGGGTAAAGTGCTTCTACAATGTCCTGTTAAAGACTTGATATAGCCACATCGGTTTCTCAGACTACAATGTATATACTAGCCAGGTTGCTATTTTCATAGCACAAAGTTCTGCTGAAATGATCAGGTGCTGAACTGTGCATAGTAAAATTACTAGGGCTCAATGCCTACACTTCAAGAGTTAAATGATTTACGAGTAATGGTGATTGTACCAATTATACTGCCATAAACTGTCCCGAATGCAGCTGGTATATAATAGTATGACTGGATTCATTGTTTGACGTGACGGAACATTTTTAATGGAATTAGAATGTCTGCATTCCATTGCAGGGCACCGACATTCCGTATGCCAAAAGACAGCAAGGTTCCCTGCGTCCTGATTGGCCCCGGCACGGGTATCGCCCCCTTCAGGAGCTTCTGGCAACAACGACTCTTCGACCTCGAAAATAAAGGCAGGCCTTAACCTTAATACATAAATCCACAGAGTGGACCATCCAGGATCCATTTCTGTCGGCCGGTGTGTGAATGGTAGTGTAAGAGTTGTACCTGTGTTAAAATTGTAAAGCGACCTTGAGTATCTAGAAAGGCACTATATAAGTTGAACATTCATTTATTCATTCAGTAATTCATGTTTGCAATTTCCATTTCAATGAATTCCGTTGCAGATAAGTCCTTTTGAATGGACAGTGAAATGTGGAAAACGCAGGTGAGAAATCTAATGCATGTGTGGATTATCACTGCACAAACAGGGATGAAGTCGTGTCCGATGATCTTAGTGTTTGGGTGTCGACAATCACAAATGGATCACATCTACAAGGAGGAGACCATCCAGGCCAAGAACAAAGACGTGTTTGAGGAGCTTTATACTGCATATTCACGTGAGCCCGGAAGACCAAAGGTAACGCTCACACTCGTTTACAGCTAGCTAGGGGGACCGGAGCAGACCAGAGAACACTGCATTAAAATAAAGACAATAACATTTGAACACGGCACTGAACACATCAAAAAGTGTTCAAGGTTTCAGCTGTTCGTGTTTTTATGTAGAGATCCGTGGTCGTTATCAGCTACTTTATTTTCTTCAGTTGGGTTCCTGAGATGAGGAGCAAACCACCGTTTAATGACGTTCGTAACCTGGTCGGAGCACATGTAGCATTCATTAAAGGCAAGACCATGAGGATATTGAAAAAGTGAACAAAGGAATTTTCAAATCAAAATGAAACTTGATAACTGGTCACTTCAAAATGGGGTGTTTCCCAAACTGGGGCGTTGCATGATCGCGTAATGTTGCAAAGGCTTTGAGGACATGAGACTGCACCAGGCGTCTGTGACTCAAATGCTCAGTGTGCTGATGCAGGGCTCTCTGCTGCTCACTGGTGACATCAGTCAGGGCTACAGAACACATGAACTGGAGCATTGATGTGAAAAGTGTCAATGAAACTTGGATGTTGCTTTAGTACAGTCATGACTGTCATGTCATCTACCACCTTCTTTATCTCCACTGCCGTCTGTCTCCTGTTGCGTCTTTTCTCTCTCTCTCTCTTTCACTCGCTTTCAGAAATATGTTCAAGATGTCCTTCGCGAGCAGTTGTCTGAGACATTGTACCGCTGTCTGAAGGAGGAGGGGGGCCATATCTACGTGTGCGGGGACGTGACCATGGCAGGTGATGTCCTCAAGACCGTCCAGCAGATCATCAAACTGCAGGGCAACATGTCCCTGGAGGACGCTGGATTCTACATCAGCAAGCTGAGGGTAAGAACTACTTACTACGTACATCCCACATTTACTGACTGATTTTGCACCCAAGGTCTTAAGAACTTGGGTTAATAGGTGCCACAATGGGCTAGATGCACATAATACTTACTGTCAGCATGAATGGAAATGCATTAAATATATGTTCTGATACTTAGTTGTAACTGGGTCAATCTTGGTACTTGATTTAAAAGGGACCTATTATGCTTGTCTAGGTTTTCCTTTAGTGTGTTATATAGCTTTTGGGGCATGTAAATGGGCCGTAAATGTACAAATACAAAAGTGGCTGCACAGAGAAAATAGTTCAGACTACAGAGAGAGAGACTCTCCTTCATAAACCACCTGAAAAGCCTCAGCGGGAATCCCAGCCCTCTTCCTGTTGTAACATGATGATGTCATCTCAGGACACACTCTTTAATACCTGCCTACAGGACAGCTTGGCTAGAACAGAGTGTGCAAGCTGACCAATCAGAGCACATCAGCTCATCAGGAGGTGGGGTTTAAAGACACATGAGTTTGTACATATCAGAGCATTTCAGAGGGAGAATAGAGATATATAGTATGAGAAAATGTGGTTTTGTGACATTGATGCATGACAATCTCTTCTGGTAGACCCCTAAAATAAAATTAGGAACATTAAAATGAGGTAATATAGGTCCCCTTTAAGTCCCAAGAGACTAACACACTTTCAGCCACTTCATTTGTTTATTTAATTAGAACCAGGAAAATGTTTTGATCTCTTATTCAGTCCCTTTATTTTTCCTTGATTATGTTTTTTCTTCAGTTCTGTGGAGTTAAACACACTCAGTGAAATGTTTCTGCAAGTTTTCTGCTTGTACACCCTGCAGGATGAAAATCGCTACCACGAAGACATTTTCGGCGTTACTCTGCGAACATATGAGGTCACAAACCGGCTGAGGTCAGAATCCATTGCGTATATTGAAGAGAGCAAGAGAGACTCAGATGAGTAAGTGTCCTTCTCTCCTCCAGCACCAACCAGAACCTTTTGGTCTGTTCCACACTGATGTCAGTAGATTCACCAATTTACTCTCCAGCCCACATATCAAGGTCCAGAAGTGGGCAGGTCTACCAGAGTATTTCACAGAAGGAGTCAAATCATAATACTGGCGGATTTTCTGAGAACAGTTTTGACGTTACACATCAACGTGCCTCTGCATGGCTCCTGCCCCTTTCTCCGCCACCATTAAAGTCGTTTAGGTGTTTTATTTGTGAGCAATGGCCATTTTGTTCTGTGGTCCTGGTGACTCCTCCCCGTCACCGTGGGCAACCCTGCACCCTGGAGATGATCACAGATACCCTTTGTTCCCGTGTGCTGGAATGCCAGTGGTAACTATAGAAACGGTGGATGAGAGCGTGTTGTTACGTAAGAGGATTAGTGGCAGGCATGCGACTCTTCTCGCTCTCGCTGCGGGGCCGCTGACAGCCGCACTCACACCACGCTGTCCGCGAGAGCTTTCACGCCAGAGCGGCTTGTGCACTGGAACGGTGAACTCGCTTGTTTAGCGTACGGTCCCAGCAGGTGCCCGTGAGAAGCTCAATGAATGGTCCATTGTTTACAATCAGGAGGTGGGGTGAGAGAACCTGGTTCTGATTGTTCTCTGATTGTCTTTCCTTCTTCTTTCTCTCCTTTCTCTCTGTTTTTTGCAGGGTGTTTTGCTCATAGGGCCTCATTTCCATTTCTGGCTCGTGAGTCTCGTGAGTGAAGTGGAGGCCAAGCCCCGCCCCCTGCTCCCCTGCCCCGCCCCCACTGCTATGTAACAAAACTGTATCAAGTTTGTTTTCTTTTTTTCTGTTTTTTTTTCTATACATGTTTTTGCTCTTTGCTAGTTTCAGCTCACCCTGCATCACTGTGGTGAGAATCTGCAGTTTTGATGACAAGTATGTTTCTTTCTGAATGTACAAGTATGTTTCTTTCTGAATGTACATTTTCTTTCATTTATGTTTATATGGCTTTTTTATTGTTTGTTATTAAGCCATGTGAACTGAGCACCTGAACTCAAACTGCCTGTATGTGGACGAGTAAGAGCCAAAGTTATAATGTCAAGCGCTGTAGTTCTGGTATTTTAACATTTACAAGTATGTATTTAGTTATTAAGTGTTGGTGGTAAACTATTAACCTTTGGGTTTTCTGAATGAGAGAGTCACTGTGCACATCATATTGTGTCTGGAGCAGAAACTCTAGTACTGGCACTGTGGTTGAAAGCGTAATCTGTGTCTTTTATCGGTGATGACTTGCATGTTTTGTGATTTCTGAGTAAAACAATGTGGCAGCTTCAGTACTGATAGCTGGGCCGTGAATCTCCAGAGTGAAGTCGGTCAGCCCAGCCTGGACGGGGCAGGAGTCGGTGTTCTTCACCCTGAGCCCCAGTCATGGATCACTGCTTCATTTCTGCTGCCCTCTCGTGAAGACTCATGTCATTCTTCAACAGAGTAAAGAGGAAGGCAGAATGAGGAGGTGGAGGAGAGAACGTTCCTTTCGTCTCACCTCAGGCATTGGCTGTTTCAAAAAGGCAAGATTATTCCATTTGGCAACGACGGCGCATCGAGCCACAGGAACATATTGACCATGTTTTCACATGTTGGTGTCGGGAAGTGTGTGACGTGCTTTTAATCTGAAAGAAAATAGAGGTGATGTAAGTTTTAGACCAATGGGATTTTCCAATGGAAAATTCTGACCAATACGTCCTGAAATAGGAGAGTGGCTCACGCTCCCAGCTATGCACACACGAACTGAATTTAGATTGCATGAAATGGCCTGGACAGTGATTCAGAATCAAATCTCTAGTCGCTGAGCTCCCTGGGTTACAGAAGGCAAGAGCGTGGTGGAGGGAGCAGATGTGATCACATTACCAATCCCTTCACGGTCTAAGAACAACCCTAACATAATGGGCCAGGTTCATAAAACGTGATGGTCACTGCGCTATGCTACACAAAATGTGCTACACGGTATTTAATTCCTATTCATAAAGTCAGCGTGGCGATATTTAGTGTACCGGTGTCAGCTTGCTGCCTCTGTAAATCCACCTGTTTCCAAGGAGAAAGACAATCAAAACAGACATGTAAATGAGGCCTTACATATTAAAGGCCCACACCAAGCAACGGACGACCCCAGACGTGACCCCAGCGCTGTGCTGAAAACTGCCAGTTGCATAATAATGTAATATGAGTAAAACATTTGAAACTTCCCCCAGGGTGTGAAGAGGGAGGCTGTGCAGGTTCATGACTGCAGTTCTGAACCGTGTCAGAGCAGCTGAACTGAATCAGTCTTCAGTGTTCAGTCTGTATCTGTTTATCGCTTCCTACGTTCTAACACCTGGATTTGTATTTATGACAAAGGTTCACGGCAGCCTGAGGTCCTGTTCAAGCAAGTCACCTTCCTCTTCATATACTCGTCTTCTTCATATAATCTTCCTCTTCATACTGTATACTCTTGCCATCATGTTCACTGCAAACAGACCAAAATGTGCCTTTTAAATAGTTTGTCTAGTAGACGGGAGCGTGTGCAGAATTTTGTTGACATATTGCATATGAGATCCACTTCCTGGATGATGTAGAGCTTCATGAGGTGTTTTTGCAGAGCTGTGTTCTCGCTGTGTTCTCGCTGTGTTCTCGCTGTGTTCCGGTTGTGTTCTAGCTGTGTTCTCGCTGTGTTCTGGTTGTATTCTAGCTGTGTTCTTGCTGTGTTCTAGCTGTGCTCTAGAAATTGCAAAAACCGTATACAAATTAGTAAAAATGTGGTAGAGCTGTATGCCCTGTAATCCAGTTATGAATGAGGTGTGTTACCGTGGTGCTGCTTGCTTTTGACGTTCATGTTCAATCTGGTAATATGTTTTATGAATTTGGCCCAGTGACCCCTTCTTTTAAACAAAAACCAGACATATAACATTTACACTGATCCCAAATGCAACCCCCCTCCCCAAAAAAAACTAACAAAAAACGAAAATGTGAGTCGCTTGTCTTCATTTGAAATGCCTCTGGTGATGCCTTTAAACACATAGTTTAATACTGCCTGTAAAATTGGTGAGTACCCAGTCAGTGAGTCTCCTGAGCTCATACATTTGGTCGTTAGGCTGTGTTCCTTTTACCTTGTGAAGTCTAAACCTCAAGAATCATTTAATTAAGTTCCTGTATATGTCAGGTTTGGAGTCAAGTCTGTGAATGAATTGTCTTCGTTCTGCTGGGAGATCTTTCACTGAGATCTTCACTAAGATCTTTCACTAAGAGCTTGACTGATATCTTTCTCAGAGGTTCACTGAGAGCTTCACTGAGATCTTCACTGAGATCTTTCACTGAGATCTTCACTGAGATCTTTCACTGAGATCTTTCACTGAGATCTTTCACTGAGATCTTTACTGAGATCTTTCACTGAGATCTTCACTGAGATCTTCACTGAGATCTTCACTGCCTTTTCTTGCTGCCAATTGTTTGCATTTGCTACTTTGGACTCCACACTGTTTGAACTCTGTGATACAAAACAACCAGGAAGTAAACCAAGTAAATATTGACATATATGAGAATTTTTAAGACTGTATTTTGTTTATAGATATTGTTTTGGGGTTTTTGTTTGTTTGACTGTTGCTTGTTAGAAGAAAGTGCATGATGTCACTGTGTGCTGCCCTTGAGTTGACCTTCTGCAGCGTTGTCGTGGTGACTGTGGTGTTAAGAGTTCATCACACTGCTCCTTTGGTATGTTGGGTTTTTGCTGCTCCCAAAATCATTCCAGCGCCTGTGTGCTGTGAACGCCTGAACCTTCAAACATTTACCATCTTAATGCATATTCTTTAAAGCATATTTGAGGATACTTTACATTCAGTTAATAATAAAATAACATTTACATGTCACGACCTGTGGTGTGTTGTCTTTTTATGGGTCTTAATGGACAGTGAAATTTAAAAAGCCACAGGGCTCAATTTTTCAGCGGTTAAGGTTAAGGATTAGGGGTTAGGGTTATTTTGCACCAGTGTCATTTTCCACACTCACTATTGGCCACGTGGGCTTGTGCACATTTGTCCTAATGAAGCAGGCAGTCTCCCACTTTTTGTTTCTGAGATGCATTACAAATGTACCACTCTTAATTCACATACACTTTCTTATGTGAATGGAAAATTCTACATGCTGCACATTAAAAAATATATATATTTAAGGCATATTTAAAGATGAATTTTTTTCATGTGTGTTCCTCTTGAGACATCTCTTTTACATTTGTACTTTGAGATACTAAATACAGTATTATAAAAGTTCCATTAATTGATTTAATAACAGTGTGAGATAAACTTATCTCATTATGCGGAATTAAACTTTTATTGTTGCATGAAAACTGCTCATCAGAATTAATTACTATGTTGTTTGGCTTCAGATCACCGTTACTCCCTCTCAAACCCTCAGGGACAGACGTAGAGAGTGGAGGATGGGCACCATGGCAACCTGTCAACAAAATAAATCAGTTGAACATTATTCCACCCTCTTTTTTTAGACCCTCCTGCTGATTGGAGCATGTGGGATAAAGTTCATGTTTAAAGTTAGTCAATTAGTCAGTCTGACTGTCACTCTGGATGACCCGCCCACGACAAGGCAAGAGAAAACACTGCTGCACTGACTTACTTTCAGAGTTTTAACACTGTTGTACAAGCTCAAAACATCAATGGAGACCTGCAGGTTGGAAATAAATAAGTTTAGTTGAAGATATTGACCTGAACACATAGATGTGAATTCAGCGAAATTTGATAGGAAACTTTGAAAGGAAACTAATTGCACCTCACACACACTGTATGATGGTTGGTAAGAAGATTGCTAAGGAGACACTGCTGCCATCGGTACAAGAGGATGATGATGATGATGAAGGTCATGTAGAAGAGCTGGTGGGCGGAGTGGGGGGCAGGCCACCCAGCAGACCTGGCAACATCTACAGCAGAGGCAGCGTGGACAACCAGGTGAGCGTGCAGGGCTGGACAAAACAGTTGGAAGAGAGATAAAGATAACAAATAAATACGGCAATGGTGTGTGTGTGTGTGTGTGTGTGTGTGTGTGTGTGTGTGTGTGTGTGTGTGTGTGTGTGTGTGTGTGTGTGTGTGTGGGTATGTGTGTGTGTGTGTGTGTGTGTGTGTGTGTGTGTGTGTGTGTGTGTGTGTGTGCGTGCGTGCGTGCGTGTGTGTGTGTGTGTGTGTGCGTCCTCTCACAGACAGTGGTCAGAGCAAATACCTGGGGTCTGATCCCAGCGGAGAGAGTTGGTAGTGAGGGAGACGGAGGGGTCAGGGACGAAGGGGAGGCCGGTGGGAGCGCTTGGGCGTTTGACGGCTGGAAGAGAGACGAAACATGTTTCACCTTGGATGAAGATTTCGACACAGACCTGGAGCTCGAAGGTTATGTAGCAAAAGGCACTTATTAAAAGTAAAAACCGGTGAGGGAGTGAGCAGCGTGGGGAGCATGAGTGTGGGTGATTCATATTATGATAGAGGGTGTCAGAAAGCCAAGGGGTGCAGAAAGTGTGCTAGCTACTCCACGGAGAAATAAAACTGGCTAACAGTCATGAGTCACACTTTTGATTTCAGACATTCTCTTTTTCTCTCTCTCCATTTCTCACCTGCTTGTTCAGAAGATCCTGAAACACCTACACGCTCTCCGACATCTAGATAAATGGCTGTTCTGAAGTCATAAAGCCACCGAGTGTCCATGTGCTCACACTCCGGCTCCTGCCTGTTCCCTCAGCTTATTCACGCTACCCATCTGTTGTATCGATGTGCTGTGCCCACGCATAGCTTAATGAACGGCTTGGGAATTCTCCACATTTGTCATAATTGGTTGTCTTAATGATATTTGATTTGCTAATGACAGCGTTTCATTTCAACAGGCGGCTGAAGGAATTGATTTAACCACTAGATGCTTTTCTTTCAAAGCTCCATACAAAGTCGCTTGTGCATTGTTTCCTTAAACGTCTCATGCTGATTGGTTGCTGAGAAGCTGTATTGTTACGTAACAATGCTCAGAATGTCATAATAGCTGATAACATAACATAGCTGATGCACACAGGGCTTGACGTCCGGCCAGAACGTGATGTTATGGTTGTGTTACAGATGAGAGGGACCCGTATGACCCCACAGGCCAAGCACGCTACAGAGAGACATGCGCGCGCCTCGCTGTGATCCCAGCCTCCCAGTTCCTGAGGAACTTACAGAAGGCTGAAGTCAACATGGCACACCACGGACTCGGCCCGCAGGTAATCACAAAACAGAGATCTGGCAGCCGCTCACAGAAATGATGTACAGAAATACCCAGTACAGTTCATATGCCTGGAAATGTTTACAGATAAAAAATAAATACATTTATATTTACAGTATTCAGCAGATGTGAAATAGAGAGAGAGAGAGAGAGAGAGAGAGAGAGGAAAAAAAAACATTTTGAAAACTCTGTTCTATAGGGTACTGTAGCACTGGCGGTTCCCTTGGTAACCAACACCTCCATTGTGAAGCTAAATCTGCGAGATAATTGGATGGAAGGAGTGGGCGGGGCCGCGATGGCTGACATGCTCAGGGAGAACTGTTACATCACAGGTGGCTTTTAGGAATGGCCGCTGCTCCTGAACACCCCACTACGTGTACATCGCACACCTGAACCCCATCCACAGACTGATTTAAATACAGCACTTAGCACACTTGCCTTGTAATATTGTTGTTGTTTTTGTTGTTGTTGTTTGGGTTGTTCAGGGCTAACTAAACTAACTAAATCTATGAAAAGCAGAGCTGTTTGAGAGAAGCTGTCATATCTGGAGACCTCAGCTCCCAGCAGAACAGAAATAGGATAATGCTTCAGTATTTCAGAATTTTCCAGGCTGCTCGTTTTAAGTTGTGCTGCATTTCAGACACTTTAGTGAAAGAAAAGTATAAAATAAAAAAATTTAAGTAATTCTCATTTAAATTACAATTTGAAATTCCCACAATGCCTTTAAGACAGATTCATAAATATGGCTCTGAAGTCCTCACAAACAGAAACGTGCGTGCTACTGACACCCTTTCAGAGCTGGACCTGTCCGAGAACTGGATCGGTGAGCGTGGGGCTAAAGCTCTGGCCAGCATGCTGTTGGATAACACCACACTGGCCACGCTCAACCTCTCCAAGAACGACCTGGACCATCACGCAGTCAGACACCTGGCGCCAGCGCTGAGCAGAAACCAGCACCTGCAACACCTGGACCTGAGTCACAACCGGCTGGGAGAGGGAGCAGGTAACACTGGGCCTTGTAGTGCTAATGGCAGCAGGTAACCCTGGGCCTTGTAGTGCTAATGGCAGCAGGTAACACTGGGCCTTGTAGTGCTAATGGAAGCAGGTAACACTGGGCCTTGTAGTGCTAATGGCAGCAGGTAACACTGGGCCTTGTAGTGCTAATGGCAGCAGGTAACCCTGGGCCTTGTAGTGCTAATGGCAGCAGGTAACACTGGGCCTTGTAGTGCTAATGGTGATGGACGCCTTCGTTCAACACAACCGCTGCACTCTAAGTAATTACAAACACTTGTGCTGAACACCTGCCCTGAACATGGTCATCAGGGCCAGTGTTTTAGGTGATGTGAAAATGAAATGAAATGTGCCATATTTTGTCAATTGTGATTTTTACACCCCAATCGAAATTTGTCCTCCGCTTTTAACCCATCTGTGCAGTCAGAACACACACACACACTAGTGATTACTAGGGGGCTGTGGATCACACGTGCCCAGAGCGGTGGGCAGCCCTAGCCCGGCGCCCGGGGAGCAGTTGGGGTTAGGTGCCTTGCTCAAGGACACCTCAGTCATGGCCTGTCTGGGAATCGAACCCACGACCCTCCGGTCACAAGTCCAGTTCCCTAACCGCCAGGCCATGACTGCCCCTTATGTCATCATTTATTTGATGTTCTTGGAATAACTAGAGATTCAAGGTGAAGTGTATACTGTATACGTACTGTATAGCCTACTAGCATTAGTAATGCTGAGATTGAAGGACAAGATGTTCCTCCAGACCTGGACAGTTTGCTCTGTAGTTTTCTATATTCTGTGAATTACAATCTGATCTAATCTAGTCTCTCATGTCACATGTCACACTAATCCACAGGAATTCCTGATACCTTTTTCCTAATACCTGATAAATACACTTATCTGATAAATACACTTATCAACCATAAGTGTGCTCCCATATAAAGTCCTTCTATCCTAAATTTCTATTAACTGACTTTACTGACACAAATAAGGGCTGCTCTCTGGGGAAAGGAGACAGGACAATTCAACAATTCCAACCACAGAGATGTCCAGTTCACCTCTATTAAACAACACAGAGGCCCAGAGTGTCTCTGGTGAAGGTTTGGTAGCACGCTCGCTTTCAAACTAAATGTCTTGGAAATGCCACGGTCGTCTGGTGAATGAGGCCATCGCGAATGTGCATAACCACTCGAGGGCTATGTTCTCTATAGATAGCAAACATGAAAACGATGGATATGTGGAAAAAAAAGCCCAATGTAGCGGTGGTTAGATGTTTTGCCACCTGGCGTTCCATCTCACGTTCTCTGAGTGCTCTTCCTGTTCCACTGCTTAACAATCAAACCCTGAGCATCAGCTGAAGGACTGAATATAACGTGGAATGTGAATACACGGACGAGGACGATTGCAGTCTCCATGACGGAGGACGGGAGTGTGTTGGGTGGGAGGCTCGTAGATGGAGAGCCTTCTGGCTACAGTGCCATGAATGACAAGAGTGTGAAATCGGACTCATGATCTATACAATTCAAGAAGGAAAATATTGTTTAGGAGCCTTTGTGGGAAATTACGTGAGCAAGTTATGATTCATGCATTCATAACCCAGCCAGCTGGCACCTCTCCCTTCGTGGTGCATATGGCAACATGCTTTTTTAAGCTATCTTGCTATGTTACTAAAGCATATTTTTATCCTTCTAACCCTGTGACTGTAATGGGACAGTAGTCACAGTGGCACTGTGAAGTCATGTATATATTTGGGATTTTCTTCATTCTTCATAGTCTTCACCTAAATGCTCAGATAATCATGTTCTGCTGTGAACACTTTGTAATAGAAGCTTACAGCGACTGCATATCTCTCTCTCTCTCTCTCTCTCTCTCTCTCTCTCTCTCTCTCTCTCTCCCCTCTCTCTCTCTCTCTCTCTGTCTCTGTTCCCTTAGGGGAGATCTTGGGTACTGCTCTGGCTGAGAATACAGGACTGAAGTCATTCAATCTGGCCTGGAACTGTATTCGAGGAACAGGAGCCATGTCTGTAGCCAGAGGCCTGGGGGTACGACTGCAGTGATATTGATCAGCGCAGTAACCATGTTTCACTTCCTAAAGCCCTAATCCCTAACCGCTGTGACTGGCAGGCCAGTTTGTCGTAAAGCTACACAAGCATGTTGCTTTCAACCAACCATGAGCTCACATGCTGAAATACACTGTATACTTTTACTCCCTGCTTGTCAGTAAGCTGCAACCCATGATGCCGTTTTAGTACCGCTTGGCATCACAAGCAACTTAAACCCTCACAAACGCGCTTCTGATTGTGTTGGTCTTGGTCAGTCATAAATGTGTTGTACTCATTAACATTTGATGGTAATTTTTAAAGGCAAACATATTCTTGCGAGTCATGGACTTATCTTACAACGGACTGGACAAAGTTGGAGCAGTGGCGTTGGGTCAAGCGCTGAAAGACAACAACACTCTTGAGGAGCTCAACATTAGGTACGTGTCTCCATCGTTCACCTTCTCTGCATCACCTCCTGTAGCTACAGTACTACACGGCAGAGCACAAGATCTCAACATCATCTGGCTCGAGAGGTCGCACTGAGCCCCGGCCGCTATCTCTTAGATTGTGAGGAAAACACAAGTGAATTTGATTTGATTTCTCATCTCCCAGAACAAAGGTCATAGTAAAGGTCATCGCATAGATAGCCACCTTCGGTTTGGGTTGATGGATGTTTGGGCTCGATCTATGAGAGGATTTGGCTCTTCTCAGTCTAGTAGCTAGGAGGGGGGTCAGTGGGTTGGGGTGGGGTCAGGAAAACACTCATCGTTTTAAAGAGATGTTTTGTATATCGCATTCTGAAATACGAAACATTTCATTCATCTTATTTCTGTTTCCACAGTGTCAATCGCATACCGCCTGAGGGAGCAATCCATTTAGCTGTGGGTCTCAAAGTGAACAAAACCATTCGGATCCTCAAAGTAAGAGAACATTGCTTTCTTACACAATCAGCAGGGCAGCACCGGAGACAGCACGCTGGGATAAGAAATAACAGAGTGAAGCTTTCAGTGATCATTACTGTTATCAACCTTTTTGAGACAGGTTAGACCCACTGAGATCAAAGGATTTTACAAGACAGACCTGACCAAGAATGGCAGCTGAAAGAGCTTCATTCAGCAATGAGATGAACTTTAAAATAATCCGTTAAAACGATTACAAAGACAGCTTGCACTCAGAGGAGTTTGCGTGGTTTTGAGCTCTTTCAGGGTACGACATCTTGAAGATGAAGATCATGTAGGCAACTGCTTCCCAGTTCAGTTCAGTCTTTTAGTTCAACAAATCGCAAAATGTCCAGAGAACAGAGATTATAATGTCCAAAGTTATATTTTAAAGAAGAAGTTACATAAGTGGGCATCTTGTTAAGAATAGATTCATAAATAAAAACAAGCCAATGTCAAAGGCAATAAATACCTTTGACCCTCCAGTTTCCTTTATGAATGTAAATCACAATGAGGAGTGAGAACTACAGTGTGTGTGCAAACTCCATGACACCATCCAGCACAGAGATACAGTGAGTAGAGGCATTCATACACAACACACCGTCACAGTCAAGAAAAAGATGATGCCAATAAGAGAGAACTGAAACTGGCCCATGTGGTGCACGCTTGTGCACTAACACTATCTCTGAGGTCGCCATGCTGGGTGTCCTGAGTCCTGTATGCAAGATCATTTGCAGTCCACCCAGATGCATGTAAACAAAAAAAAATCTATATCTGTAAGAAGAGCCATTCAAATATTGTGAACCACTGTGTGAAAGACCTCGGCACAGTTCTGAGGTTCAGGAAAATCAATATCTTTGAGTGAGCAATTAAAATATTGTGAAGTACTGTACAAAACGCCGTAGCGAGGTCCATAAGACCCAGAGAACACTGCCTATTATCTGAGGTCTCCGGTAGATCAATTAAGACCTTCATGGCAGCTGTAGTGGTGTTCTGGTTTTTCCACAGTCCTGATTGATATGTAAACAGAATAGATATAGTTGTCAATTATTCTTTCCTTGATCACTAACCAGAGATTCAAGCCCCTTGGCCACAAGATTTATTTTAAATGGATGAGTCACCGCCTTTCAAAGTGGCAATAACAATGGCAACTTTACAAGATTTAGTTGTTTTATCTGTCAAAAAACTGTGATTAAAAATATTATGCAGTGATTCAGCTATTCTGATTCTAATTCTTATGCTAATTTTATAAATACAGATTATTTTATAATTTTACAAACGTGTTGTGGTGAAAGGAGTGATATGAAATCATGGCCATTGCTGATGGCTCTCTGTCATGGTCCTGGAATTAATTCAAGGGTGATTTGAAAACAGAGGGAATGAAACCAGAAGAAATTAAGTATACTGGGTGTAAGAACTGGGTGAATGTCAGCTAGCAGATTTAATGATTTTCCAGAATTTCTCAGGATTGCTGAGGGTTTCTGTAGTCATGGACATATAACTGCCCCAACTGTCTAATAGAAAGCTAGTCCCTCCAATCCTAACTTGCATATAACATATAACCAATTCAATGTTGTCATTTAAAATTATACAGGATATAAGGACTGATGTATCTTTCATTTCCAGATAGTCTTTGCTGACCTGATGCTTTGATTCTCTTGGCATGTAGATGTCTCGTAATCCTGTGCAGTCTGCCGGATGTTTTGCTATCCTTAAAGCCGTAGAAGCGAACCAGGCATCTGCGATGGAGTGCTTGGACTTCTCCGTATGTCTGTCCTGTCCGTTCAGATCTCACTGATCCAAGACTTAAACCACATAATACATATCATACTACATATTACATGCTAAGGTATTACGATATCATTTCACGAGCATGTCCCGTTTAATGCATGAGCAAACACCTCAAGCACGTTTAAGGTTCTTTTGAATAAATGTGTTTCACATGAGGTGTTAAGTGACACGTTCTCTAAGTTGGTAGAATGTCAGAGTGGCATAATATTTTGACAGTATTTACCACAGTAGAGTATGGCCATGGTCTAGCCAGTAATGCTATTTATAACATTTATTTTATTGCTTTTAGGACATCAGTGTGGACCAGGCGTTTGAAGACCTGTTCTGCTCCATTAAAGAGTCACTGCCGGACCTGCGGGTGAAACACGGGAAGAAGATAATAAGACCTCTACAGAAAACAAAGAACTGACCATAACTGGGACCCATCTGGACCCCGTGGCTTCTACCATTAACATGAGCTCCTATCCTGTGTCCACAAAAACATTTGCCAAAGAGAATCCTTTAAACTTCAGCACACAGAATGTTTGCTCGAATGCATTGCTTGGTTTAAACTAGTCAGCTGAATTTGAACTATTCATCTTGAATTTATTAAAAGTAATTTATTGAAATTGAGTTGAATAAAATGGACCTTTGCTCCTGACATTGTGAGTCACTCAAAGGTTTCGCAAACTAGCGGGGTTTAACGTGAGCAGATGCTCGACACGGTGATGTTACCGTGCATGGGCGGGTGGGTGATGACCACCAGGTCCGGTTCTGCCATATACACACTTTATCAGACAGGAGTGTCTGACACAAAGGTGGAATATACACAAGTGTCTTTTACAGAGATTACTCCTCACAACGGGCGAATATTTGTAATGTTCACATTTGTGTGTATTTCGCCTTTACTCATAAATCAATTTCAAAGTAAACTAAATCATTACAAAAATTAATTTTACTATTGGTCAAAACCATAATTCAACATTTAGACCGATCGACTCCTGAGTATTGACAGAAAACTCGGCAGTTCAACGTTAATCAAATTAATCAGGTTAATCAAATCAGGAATTTGGGAAGAAAACACTGTTGGGAGTAGATATTGTATTCATAGAAAAATGTTAAAGCACTCTGAATATCCAGTAAAACATACAGACAAAACCCATCAGCTTAACAAAGCCCATCAGGAGGTCGTGCTAATTCACTGGTCTATACACGCACCAAATACTACATGATCAGTGTGCAGCGGCCCGCGCGCGTGAGGTTGAAGGGTCGCTCGCGCCCTGTCCGAGATCAAAGGTAGCGGCGCGCGCGGCGGGTTTGCTTACGTACAGACACAAACACGTTAAACATTAGCAGAAACCACACACTCCTGCTTTATATCCGCACAGAAGACCTGAATGTTGATTTGAGTTGAACAGCAACTAACCCTATGGCGTCTCTACCTCTTAAGAACTGTAAACCGAGGTTTTTGTGCGAAACTTTCGTCTCGCTGGTGCAATCCAGGTAATTTTTCTGTCATTGCAACGAATGTATTAGGAACGTTTAAAGTCCAATCTGCCGTTTATTCACGGTCGTTATTTGAATGCAGTACCGCCTACCATACGTAGGCCTGTTTCCGAAGTTAAAGAACTCAATTAAATATTATAATTAGGTCACAGTGATGCCGAACACTTGCTATTTAAACTTTACATAATATGTATTATGAAACTTTGCTTTTATTTGAAACTGATTAGGACTTTGGCAGATAGGAGTTATTTTGGTGGCTGGTTGAGGTCCCTGTTTGCCTACAACGACAGTAAGAAAGACGCCAGGAAAGATGCCCACTCGAGCCTGCTCGCCAAGAGAGACACCAGCGGCCTCTACGAGATCCAGTGTGAGCTTCTCCTGCACAACTGCTGGTGCCTTCGCTTAAACTGACACAGCACTGGGAGCTAATGACCAGTCTAGGCTGTGGGGTGACTCTTCACGCTTTTTTGTGAATCTGCACACACAACATAACAATAGGAATATATTTAATATTTGGTATTTGGTGTGTGACAGGATTTGAGACAAAGCCAGTCAGTATATATCCTTCTGTCTCCCTACACGCCTTGGACAGACAAGGCCAGTAAAGGCCAAACACAGCCAGTCAGAGCCAGACTGGGTATGTTGGGAGTAAATCATACAGCTCTTGATCACCTGTCTCAGGTGTTTGAGGTGCTGGACCAGCGTCTCAGGCTGGTTTAGTTCATACATTGAACTAAAAACATCTACACCTTCACATACTACCACAAATATGTTTTTAATCTTTATTCCAGTTCATAATGTCAAGCCAGAGTGTCTGGATGCCTACAACTCTCTGTGGTGAGTAGATTAACACTCATTTACAATCTCATTTAATCCCAGGTTTTGGTCAGCAGCTAATCTATCTTAAGTTTTGGGCAATATTGTTCCTCCATGATAATTATTAATTATACATTTTCTTAACATTAAGCACATTAAGTCTGATCTCAGGTTGTACCATTTACAATCATCAATCTTTGAGTGACTTTCTTCAATCAGCGGCCACTTTGATATCAGGTTTAGTAAGAAACCTACTGCCCATTTTAAATAAATGCATTTTCCGTCCTCTGGAGTGGACAACGACTTTAAGATCTCGGTGCGAAAGTAGTTAATAAAGTAATGGTAAGTTTCTCTTTCTGTGGTACTGTTAGTGCGGAGCTCCATGGGGAACTGTACAGAGATATAAATGAGGCGTGTGAGGAGGTGGGCAGTTGGAACACGTGGTACGGGCAGGGGAACCAGGCTGGTGGGTCCACAAACATCTACCCTGGTTATGACATTTTGAACCTGTGTGATTTAACAGTCTGTTGCTGCCCTTTTTTCCTGTATACAACTATATTGTGCTTATAGTAATGTTTCCATGGTAATTTTTAAGTTTACAAACTGTCTATAAAAGATATTTGATACTAAGCTTAGTTGTCAAATGGTGCTGTGGTGACCCCTGCTGTTCGACTGTTGTAGTGCATCTGTGGAGATACTATGGCGGGTATCCTGTACTAACAGACTGTTTGAAGAAACTCAAACTTAACAAGGTAATTTGTTCATTCACTCAGTTCTTGTTCATGATAACCATATGTATATGTGTACAATACACACACTGCAGATAGTTAAATTACAAAATTCTGTAATGGGTCCTGATAGACTTCATTTTACATAAACACACACATGTACTCTCATGTCCTTCTTATGCTATTCCACTGACCTCAGATCAGGGCTCCTGTCTCTCATTTCGTAGAGGAAAATCACACAGCATTTAATGAGATCACATGGATTCCAGAATTGTGTAAAACTGTAATAAACAATCAAGATTTGTAATTCAGATCGGCCGCAATGTTTAATGACACAAGAAATATTCTACCAATTATAGATGTTGTCAAAGCAATAAAACAGAAGTATAATGACCTTGTAATATGCATATTTGCCTAATCATTTGTTCGTCTTTTCATCTCATTTTTCTCCGTTTTGTGTACGTTCTCTGGTGTTTTGGGTCCAACATCTCCAGACATACCTCGAGTTTCACAGAGAGAGGAGCAAAATGTTAATGTCCCAACAGAACCAGCTTCTACTGGAGTTCAGCTTCTGGAACCAGCCTGTGCCCAGAACTGGACCCAATATATACGAGCTGAGAACATACAGGCTGAAGGTACTGTTCTTCTGCGTGCTAGAGAACGCATGTACAAACTTTCTGTAATCAGATGGAAAGACCATGCAGTTTTAAAACATCACATCTTTGTTTCTGCATGTACGTCAAAGCCCGGGTCAATGATAGAATGGGGAAACCACTGGTGAGTCTGTGGTAATGTGGCACATTCATGAGCATGAAGGATATGCAAATATTATCTGTTCAATAAGTCTGTCATGACATTTTATAAACAATCATTCCCATCACACAGGGCTCGAGCAATCAAATACCGTCAAGAGAACAACGAGGCTGTCGGGGGGTTCTTCACACAGATCGGGGAGCTCTACGTGGTTCACCATCTGTGGGGTGAGTTCAGCTCCATGAGATGTTCAGTCTCAGGTGGCTCAGGCGTGTGACGGGTTTATGTATCTGTAGCCTATAAGGACCTGCAGTCCAGGGAGGAGACCAGGAACTCGGCGTGGTTGAAGGAGGGCTGGGATGTCAGTGTGCACTACACAGGTGAGGCGAGACTGTCCACAGTTTTAGCCAATCTTCTGTCGCCATCTAGTGGATTACTGTTGAAGTTCATTTGAAAATCAGTCCTACACATAAAATCAAGTAAAACAAGAAACTACTGTTTCTTCAACTTTATTGTGAAATGCATTTATGTATTTACTAAATGTAAACATATAACCATCATTTTACAAATCAATTAATGCTAACTTGGGTGCTAGAAAAATGGTAACTCAGATTTATTTTATATTCAAGTGTTAGTTGAAACGTTTTCTTGAACCCTGTCCTTTACAGTTCCTTTAGTCCAGAGAATGGAGTCCAGAATTTTGGTCCCCACCAAGACGTCTCCTCTGCAGTGACACAGCAGGCAGTGGTGTGTGTGTGTGTGTGTGTGTGTGTGTGTGTGTGTGTGTGTGTGTGTGTGTGTTTCACTGCAGCTGATATACTCAAGCACAATAAGACTTATTTGTGTTTTTTAAATGAATGAAAAGCAGTTGATTGGTTAATGGCTTATGACGTCTTGTTATCTGCTCATTCCAGAACGAGCCATTTTTTCCCTGAAAATCCAATAGTTTTTAATGATTTAATAATGTGTGATATTATATTATTGTATTGTCAAGGCATTCCCTTATATTTCCATAAATCAAAAGTCTCCAGACCAAGTGGCTCTATCTGTGCAGTTTGTGGTGGATTCTTTGTAGGTTGTAGATTGGTTAGTTTTGTGGGCTGTTGTGCTAAGTAAAGTGTTCTGGGGTAAAAACCCCACTACATTGACAACAGCCAATAGGGAGGGTGGTGTTAGCATGGTGGTGTGGGCAATAGGGAGGGTGGCGTTAGCATGGTGGTGTGGGCAATAGGGAGGGTGGCATTAGCATGGTGGTGTGGGCAATAGGGAGGGTGGCGTTAGCATGGTGGTGTGGGCAATAGGGAGGGTGGTGTTAGCATGGTGGTGTGGGCAATAGGGAGGGTGGCGTTAGCATGGTGGTGTGGGCAATAGGGAGGGTGGTGTTAGCATGGTGGTGTGGGCAATAGGGAGGGTGGCGTTAGCATGGTGGTGTGGGCAATAGGGAGGGTGGCGTTAGCATGGTGGTGTGGGCAATAGGGAGGGTGGTGTTAGCATGGTGGTGTGGGCAATAGGGAGGGTGGCGTTAGCATGGTGGTGTGGGTGTGCTGTGTTCCTACAGGGCTGCAGACAGCAGGCTGACGTTAAGCCTCTGATGCAAACACTCCACCCAGGTCAGACTCTTCCTCCGTGAGGCAAGGTCATGAGATCTGTGGTCAACATTGAGAATACTCAGATGTGTTTGGCATACTGTATTGAATTTGGACCATAACCCCTCTTGGTGTTTCCCTAGAATCGCATGTGACCATTTCATTTACAGAATCTCAAAGGTTAAAGAAAATGAGGGAGATCAAATACTGAAATCTATTACTAAAAGGGCATGTAAAGCGCCTGTAAATGGCCTGTAAAGGGCCTGTAAATGACCTGTAAAGGTCTTGTAAATGGCCTGTAAAGGTCTTGTAAGTGGTCTGCTTGCAGCTATTTCCACTAAACATCATCACGGAAAGATGACGACAAACCATAAGTTCACGCTAGGCCAGCTCCCAATAATGTCACTGTACATAGCTGACTAGCTTTCTGATGTCACAATAAAGGTTTTACCCCAACAATGATGCCACAATATGGACTTTACCCTTACAATGATATCACAATATGGGCTTTACCCTTACAATGATGTTACAATATGGACTTAACCCTTACAATGATATCACACTATGGGCTTTATCCTTACAATGATATCACAATATGGGCTTTACCCTTACAATGATATCACACTATGGGCTTTACCCTGAGAAGGATGTCACAATGTCACAAGGCTTTACCTTATCAATGGTCCTGAAGTGGCACACAAAAAGATTAATATGTACAAACATGATAGAAGATAGTCAGCCATCCCTGGGGTGGCAGTGATGCTGATTCAGTTAATACTGGATAAAATTTTGTGATTTGGCCTCTTACACCAGTAATACTCTTAGTCTACACACACAGCTCCAGTGTCCATCCACTGCTGTTTTTCAGTTGGACCACTGCTAATTGGATATTGTTGGGTTAAAATTACAGCACTGACAATATATCTGAGTATAACTGACACTATATATGTATATATTTCTGACAGTATAATGGGACCAATAAATGAAACAAGATAAAAAGAATTTAGATTATATTAACATGCAAATGATCCCATGTGACAAGATGATTTCAATGGCAAGATGTTGACATGATATGAATCTCACTAAGTACAATCGAGTATCAACAGAGTAGAACCTTGTTCACCAGATTCACAGGAGTAGAACAGATTCGCCATCAGTGCACAATGTATTCTACAACTATGTTTAATCAATATGTGATAAAACGGCCAAATAAGTCTAACATCCAGTATGAGGACGTCTTGAGGATATCCAGTATCTTGAGGATGCAGCTGAAATAAATTGTTGCCAAGGTCTGCGTATGGCCATGTGTGCAAATCTAATGACAGATTTAGGAGCAGAAACTGTGATGACCTTCTCAGTTAGATCCACTTTATGGATCTTCAAATGCCACTTTCTGCGATCTAAGACATCGCGTGGGTGCAGCTTTGTTACTTTTTGGTCTGCATCGTTTGTTTTCTGCCATCACTGTTTTTGCTGTATGAATAGATTGGTAGACTGAACTGTTGCTGTGGAAAGTTCTTAATTGCCCTGTGTAACTGTCATAAATATGAAGATTTACAATAAATGTGTTGAAAGTAATCAGTAAATCGTTGTTCTTGGGGTAGTAAAACCTGTGTATGTACCTAGAGGTGCTTCACCTCATGGCATGGAGTAATTAATGTTTAAGCCTTCAATTATTGTGATGGCAAACAGGACGTTTTGTGTATGATATATTTGATATTGTGATTATGTAGGTTATATATGATTAGACAAGAATAAATCACAGTAATTCCAAATGGACATAAACGATACATTAAATGTTGAAAACGTTAATGGGCGCTTGTTGCTTTATCTGGTAGTATTTGTAGATAAAGTCTATTGCTGTAATGTCCGTAAACTCATGTAGACATGCTAGTTTCTCCTAGTTTGATCTGCCGTCTCGTCTCGTCTCAGCTCGTCTCGTCTCGTCTCAGCTCGCTGTATCTTTAAGAGTTCATGGGCGTGCTTGTCTTCTCATTTCTCTTAGCACAGACAGCTGCACAAACACATCGAGCCTGTTTTAGTGCGAGCAGCTGCATATGTGGAGATAATGTGATATATGAAGATAATGTGATATTTGGAGATATTGTGATATATGGGTGAGGTTTGTAACACGTATTCAGAGAAGAGGTCATGGATCTACACATTTTAGACCACAAGCTGAGGGTGGCGAGTATCAGCAAACACGGCCTGGACACGTACACCCACCCACTAATAAAACTAATATTTCTGAGGCACAGGACGAGGTAAGTTTATTCACCCCGACATGCGTCTCTTTAGATAGTTGGGAGCGTCTGTAGTTCAAGTCTGTTGCTCGTTTAGAAAGAGAAAAACAGTCCACGGTACACCAGCGCGTTAATGCGCATGCGCAGACCCCCCCCCCCCCCCTCCCTCCCCCGGTCCCGTCTGCACGCGCGCGCTCAGCTGCACAGTCTGCACTGCACAGGCTGGAGTGAAGTAATCGAGTGACATTATTCTGTCTTAAAATAGACAGAACTGACAGAATTGCTAAATCCATCCGCGTGTTTCTCTTCAAAACCACAGGCTGCTGTAGGGTAGTAAACAGGAAGGAATATAAATAATGAATCCTGTAGATGCGCTAGAGATGTTGGGTTAAGGGAATTGGGATTGTTTAACCGGATGACACTCCAGATTCACTTATACTCCATAAAACGTTAAGAAATTGCCCACGTGAAGTAAATGTAAACTAGAACAAGACCATAAATGGAGTTGCTCCACTTTAATCTGTCCTCATGTTGGGTGTAGTTTCTCACAGTTGTAATGCACATGTCAAAAATTCTTGTCTGATGACAGAGATTGTTAGTATTGCATTGGATGATAACATGTCCAAGTGATGTCGTAGCTGTAATCATGCTGTAATCGACTGTAGATGCGTGTTTGCATTACACAGATGACTAATCCCTCAGAAGCACTAGAGGACTGTATGTAGAAAGTGTTCACGACGTCAAAGGGCGATCTAGGACTAGAAACGTAGTAAGGTGGCATGTGAAAATGTGGTGGGTTGTTTTGCGCAAATGCTCTGACGTGTCCACGCTCTGCAGAACCTCCTTGTGCGTTTGCGTGTTGTACCAGACTATTGCAAAAATACTGAGCTTTGCATTCAGTACCAGCACAAAGCTCAACCCTGGTTTTGTAAGCTTGTGCATGTTTTTTTCTGTTTATTGGATATCTTACGCCAGCAGTTAAGACTGTTGGAATGATCTTTTCTTCCTTTTCCCATTAATCTTGACCTTTGACACAAATCACCCTTCTAACGAGATATTATGCTTTGTAAAAAGTTGGATACCCGGTTAATCTGGAAGTAGGTGGATATCTGTGGGCTATCAAGTTGTTGGTGGTTTAGCAACGTTGCATGTGGTGCATTGATGGTTTGGTTTTGTATTCTGAGAAGTTGATCAACATCTACAAGGTTCTTGTGTTCAATCTCCTCACTGCCCAGCACATGTGGAGGGTCAGAGACGCTGGAACCACAGTCTGGTGGGATAAACACGTAGCAAAAACCCTGTCTGACAGGAGATTAGACACGAGTCAGTGTCTCTCTCTCTCTCTCTCTCCCTCTCCCTCCCTCCCTCCCTCCCTCCCTCACTGTGATGGAGGATGTTTTCTTGGCTTTGGGGCGTTCGCAGGAAGTGCAGCATAGAGATTCTGAAGGTGAACAGGAAGTGTTTGGGGTAGATGACAATGCTGCCACCCGGAACCCCCATAACTCCCATAATGCCCCCCTTCCCCCCTCCCCGGCCCTGCCTTATAACACCCCCCCAACTCCATGACCTCTTTGATTGGCCTGCGACGGGGGGGGGGGGGGGGGGGGGGGGGATTGAAAGCAGGATTCAGAAAGCAGCAGAACACCTGAGAATGGATATCGTGTGTGTGTGTGTGTGTGTGTGTGTGTTGCTCTTTCCTTGTCCTTTGCAAAGTATCAATCAATCAATCAATCAAATTTTATTTATATAGCGCTTTTTACAACAGTTGTTGTCACAAAGCAGCTTTACAAGTGCCGAGTCCTAGCCCCCAGTGAGCAAGCCAAAGGCGACAGTGGCAAGGAAAAACTCCCTAGTTTTTTGCATGAGGAAGAAACCTTGAGAGGAACCAAGACTCAGGGGGGGAGCCGACACCGGTCACCATGACAACAACAACAATATAGACAGAATGTAGACAGAATGTAAAAGATGCAATAATGTCCATTTAGACAGAATATAAAAGATGTAATAATGTCCATCATGGTGTAGGCATCCGGTTAGGCAGGAGGTGGCCGGCCCAGGATGGATCGCTTGTCTCTCCTCATCTCATTATTCCTCAAGCAGGCGGGCAGCCATGTGGAGAAATGAAACAGGGAAAATAGGTCTGCGAAAAGCCCAAATACAACATTCTTGTTTGATATAGCATCATCTGAGGTGCTACACAGAGAGACTCCCAGTTTGACTCTTGGTTTGGCCAGTTCTTATAAATGCTGACACAGTGGGCCTCCGAATGAACTAGAACACACTGGATTGTACTGGTTACTCCTGAACAATTTAGGTCAAGGCCTGAGATCACACACACACACACACACACACACACACACACACACACACACACAGTCATTCGTCCTGTGTTCCCTTACTGTCAGTGAATGGCAGTAAATTGCAAGATATGATCACTTTGTAAGTCGCTCTGGATAAGAGCGTCTGCTAAATGCCGTAAATGTAAATGTAAAATGTGAATATGTCTAAGGTGCCTGAATCTGTCTGTCTGACCTGCCTGTATCCAGCACTCACACCATCTCTTAACATCAATGTGTCATCATCTTCCTTCATTCACACATCTCTCATCGTTCTTTCTGCTTCTGTCTCTCAGGCACTGTTAGGCTTGTCTCTCCTCTGTCCTTCTCTTGTGTCTCTCTCTGTCTTCTGTCTCATCCTTTATGTTCCCACTTCATCTCTGTCACTCTCCTCTCCAAACCTGTTTTTCCCTCTTTGCTTCTGGTATTTTTTCTTTGTTCTGTCTAATTTTTCTCCCTCTCACACAGATGCAAATTCTTCAGTCTGACAGAGACTCCAGAGAATTACACGGTTGTCCTTGATGAAGAGGGATTTAAAGGTACCATACACATCCAGTGAACACCAGCTTCCTATGATACTCAAAAGCTTTGAATTATCATAATGTCTCACCACCACTGTAAGATCTCAGCAGATAATCACAACATCTTATCACCAACAAAATGTGTTTGAATGGATTTTATTTTGCTGTAGTGATGTGAAACTGTACCTCTGCCAGACTGGAAGTCAACAGTCATTAGAAAGCACATCTGTTTACTGCATGTGTATTCTGGCCTGTGCCTTTTATATCTAAAGTACTTGAATTGAATTGAATTCAATAACCTTTATTGCAGGGGTCTCCAAAACGTCGCTCGCGAGCTACCAGTAGCTCGCCACCCCTTTCCGAGTAGCTCGCCAAAGGGCCAATGAATTACATATAAATTTGTAAACCTAATTGGTCCCATCGAGAAATCTACTTAAATTTATGTCCAATCAAAATTCACAGTTGTCCCTCCCCTTCTAACACTAAGGGGCGGTTTCCCAGACAGAGATTAAGCCTAGTCCTAGACTAAATTGGCCTTTTAACTCAGAGTAACAGAAATATGCTTTCTCAGTCATGGCTCAAAATAGTCCTACATTTAGTCTAATTCTGAATTATGTAATCTCATTTCTTGAAGGAAGATTAGTGCTAATGCAGGACTAAATTGAGGTTTAAATTAAACCTGACAGGAGGCATGTTTAACTTCAGATTAATGTTGTTTGTCAAAGAATGGATTACTTGGACTATGTCAATGAAGACCAAAGAGTACCACAAGCTAGATATGTTCTTGCTGACAGAAGTGACCCATTTCAACATTTTGATGACATTAGTTTTAGAGATCGTTTTAGAATGTATAAAATAGATGCCATGGAGATTCTCTCACTGTTGGAACACAAGCTTTCATCTGTGACTCAGCGAGGACGGCCTTTACCTGTTCGTCTCCAAGTGCTCTTGACTTTAAGGTTCTTGGCATGTGGCACCTTTCATCGAGAAACTGGGGATTTAGTTGGTGTTATTGAACCAACAGTATGTAAAGTCATTCACAGAGTATGCAGAGCCATTTGTGACCTAAGAGGACAGTACATAAATTTCCCTGATGCTACAACCCAGGTAAACCACAAAGTACATTTCTATGAATATGGGCACTTTCCAGGAGTCATAGGCTGCATATTCCCATAAAATGCCCATCTACTCCAGATGCTGAGGAATACAGGAACCGCAAGAATTGGTTTTCAATAAATGTCCAAGGTGTATGCACTCCCCAATTACTGTTTTCAAACATTGTTGCACGTTGGAAAGGTGCTACTCATGATTCTCGTATTTTTCTTAACTCATCTCTGTATGCTCAATTTGAAAGAGGAGTACACGGTGGAATATTGCTTGGTGACAGTGGGTACGCCCAGAAGAATTTTTTGTTTACGCCATACTTGCATCCAGCAACAGCTTAGCAGTGGCGCTACAACCAGGCTCACATGCGCACTAGGCGTCCAATAGAGCGCATGTTTGGGATTTGGAAGAGTCGTTTTCAGTGCCTTTGAAAAACACTCATCATTGCAACAGCTGTTCTACACAACTACCTGAAACTGCGTGGATGCCCTGATCCTCCAATTGAAGAGGATGACAATCCAGATGTACCACCATTTCCAGCAGACGCCAGAGAAGGACTTGCATACACAGATTCATTTGCACTGTGCCACTTTAAGTAGATATTCTCAACATTATCCATTTTTTTTATCTTCTGCTCAAATTATATACATTTCACATGTAATGAGTTAATACATTTTTATTTCAAAGTAAATGTGTACATTTTGTTTGGTGCATTACAGAAATAACCATTACATCCAACATATCATTTATTTTATAGATTTATGTACTACTGTGGCATTTGAGACACTTGCATGTCTCTCTCCTTCATCTTCATTTCCAGTTCTACTTGTAGGATCTTCATTTTCATTTCATGCTCCTCCTTAAGATAATTAAACTTATGTTCATGAAATTCATTTGCCAGCCGTTCATGGATAGTGAGTCTTTTGTTGTACTGACCAGTAGGCCTACTGGCAGACGCTGCCACACATGTTGTTGAAGATGTGGAGGGTAAACTACTTTGCAACTCCACTTCAGTTCTGTCCTAGTGACCTTCTCCTTGAAACCAGAACAGTTCAGATAAATGCAGATTACATGACACTGACACAAATACAGTTTTAAATGTAAATTTATGAATTTAAATGAATTAATTTACCCAAAGTAGGTGCCTGAGATCCATCATCTGAACTGTCTAAATGGTCATCATCTGGTATGTTCTCCAAAGGTTGCTGACTCTCCATTATTCCTGTCAGTAACTCATCCACCTGGTCAGGATCTTTATGTGCAGGCCCCCCACCAGTCTTGAACCTCTCTCTTCGGGCTTCAGCAGCAGTCTGTTTGAGGCTTATTTTTATATTCTTCCACAACACTTGTATAAAGTAACTTATGTCAACTCACTAATTTCACAAAAGAGAAACCTAATAAAGCCAATTATTCTTACTTGGAGTTGTTGTAATGTTCTTGTAGATGTGTGTTCACTTGCATTAAATTAATTGTAAATAGATTTAAAGGCATTCCTTTTCTTTGATTCCGCAGCTGATGTGTGTTGTTTATCTTCAATAACCGGGTGTCTTGAAACTATTTGCTTTAACAGAGTTTTCTCATGCTCAGTAAAGTTTTTTGATTGGTGTCTCTTCTCTGCAGCCATGGTTTTACTTGTATCTGACTCTCCCATTCAATGTTATTTTACACATTTCTGGGTCCATTCCATGTTTTATAGGCAACTTTGCTCCAGCTAATTCAGACTATCACAGGTGGTTTTAAATTAAGCTCGTTTACTTTAATTCAGGACTCCATAGTCCAGGTGTTAGTAACCATTAGTTAATCTGTGTTTCAGAAAGCCCTTTTTAAAGACATGATTAACTACTCCAGATTAAGGCCTAGTCCTGTCTTAAGTTAAACCCTGTCTGGGAAACCTCCCCTATATGATTATTCGCCAATTATACAACAGTTAGTTCACAATCCGACTGGTTGAGAAGTGTTCTAACCCTGCAGATATGTGTGATAACAGCACGGTATTCTCATTCTTTGTATCACTCCGCTTACGCGTTGTCAAGTAACGGCACGTACATATATTCACGATAACACACTTCCTCTCGTGTTCTATTGCTCAATTAGCTGTCAATCAAAAAGTTAGGCTGCCGTCAATATTGAATAAACCAGGGGTCACCCACGTCATGAGTCGCCCGCGGGCTTGTTTTAAAAATAGCTCACTATAGCGCCATGCACCAAAGCGCTGCATCGTTTATGTTTTTGCTACTATTATAGATTGTCCGCGGTTGCTAGCGGTCTTCCCGCTTAGCAATTGACACTCGCGCATGCAACTTTCGTTCGCCGACCCCCCCCCCCCCACCCCCGCTCAACAACTTTTCGCTCGTACTAATCTGGTAGCCCTCCGCAATAATTGGCATCCAAGAAGTAGCTCCCAGTTTCAAAAAGGTTGGCGACCCCTGCTTTATTGGGATATTCAGTTCCTCCAGGACCCCGGTGAAAAGCACCGAGATCCCAGAGTGGCCACTGCATCAAGAGAGCCCCGCCATTACAGATTAGGGGAGAAACATAGAGAGATAAACATCAGGAGGAGACAAAAAAAATTGACCACCGATTATTCTCACAAACAGGACAACAGTCTGTGTGCATGCAAAAAATCCCCATAGCACATACAGCATTGATAACACAGACAGTAAGCAGTGAGAGGTGTTGGGGGGGGGGGGGGGGGGGGTCTTGCGGGGTCTGGCACACAGTCTTTGTGTCAAAAGTTCATGATGGAGAGTGAGGGCCATCTCTGACGGTCTCTGTGTGGGGGTATGAGCAGGTAACCAAGACGACGACGGAAGTGTCTTCCTGTGATGAACAGAGAGTGGAGCGTTTGAGTCCCTCCATACATGATGACTCCGTCTCCGTCTAGTCATTGGTTCATAGGAAATCGGTGGTGTGTTTACTGTGTCCACCCAAACTGTGTCCACCCAAAATCCACCCAATTCCTTCCACTCTTTTCCAGAATATGTCAAGAGAACTCCTTCCGTTCATCTCGGCAATCATCAACAACTCCTTAGTTTTGGGTCATGTGCCTACCGTGTTCAAGATGGCAAGGGTGTTACCAATCCTGAAAAAAGCAACACTTGACACCTCTGACATGAACAACTACAGACCGGTATCACTTCTTTCTTTTCTATCAGAACCAACTCCATGATCCTAATCAATCTGGCTTCAAACGGGCACACTCAACAGAAACTGCCCTCAAAGCAGTGATCGAGATGCTCCATGATGCCAAGGCTAAAAATCTATCATCAGTTTTAATTCTTCTAGATCTTTCTGCAGCCTTTGACACTGTCAACCACAACATCCTCCTCTCTGTTCTTTCTAGCCTAGGTGTGACTGGCTCTGCTTGGAAATGGTTCCAGTCATATCTTGAAGACCGTTCATATCAGGTAACATGGAGAGGATCTACATCCAATCCATGTAAACTTTCCACTGGAGTCCCCCAAGGCTCGGTCCTAGGCCCTCTTCTCTTCTCTTTATATACTCGTTCCCTTGGTGCCATTATTTTGTCTCATGGTTTCTATTATCATTGCTATGCTGATGACACCCAGCTAATTCTTTCCTTCCCTCATTCTGACACCCAGGTCTCTAGGCGTATCTCGGCATGCTTGACAGATATTGCTTCATGGATGACTACTCACCACTTGAAGCTCAACCCTAGCAAAACTGAGCTTTTGTACATTCCAGGAACCCCAAACCCACACAACGACCTCACAGTTTCCTTTGAGAACATCTTGTTAACACCATCAGAAACTGCTCGAAGCCTGGGTGTAACGTTGGACAACGAGTTGTCCTTCTCAACACATGTTTCAAAACTGACCAAATCCTGCAGATTTCTCCCCTACAACATACGGAGAATACGACCCTTCCTTTCACAGGAAGCTACTCAAGTGCTTGTGCAGTCTCTAGTAATCTCTAAGCTAGACTACTGCAATTCCCTACTTGCAGGTCTTCCTCTATGGGTCATCAGACCTCTACAACTAATTCAGAATGCTGCAGCACGACTGGTCTTCAACCTACCCAAGTTCTCACATGTGACTCCTCTACTACTCTCTCTTCACTGGCTTCCAGTAGCGGAACGCATCAGGTATAAAACCTTGATGCTTGTTTACAAAGCCAAAAATGGACTGGCCCCTCCCTACATGATGTCCATGGTAAAAAGCCGATCTGTACAGCGAACACTTAGAACCTCAAGCTTGGCTCGACTTGAAACTCCATGCTTAAAGTCTCATGGAAGACAAAGCTCCAGACTATTCTCCGTCCTGGCTCCAAGATGGTGGAACGATCTTCCATTAGCTGCTAGGACTGCAGAGTCTATACTATCTTCAAGCGTAGACTGAAGACTCACCTGTTTGTTGAGTTCTTACCAGAGCACTAATTCATCTGATACCACTTGCCGTTGTTCTTAAATTGTATGTCTGTTTATGGTTATTTGTGCTTCTAGGCAAATGTCTAACTTACAAACACTAGGTAATGATACTGACTCCTGTAGTTTAGTAGTAGTCTGACTCAATGGTGTCTTGAATTCTGGCCTATCTGTACTATTTCCTAGGATGTATTCTGTGATCAGAAGCAAAGCACTTTGTAAGTCGCTCTGGATAAGAGCGTCTGCTAAATGCCGTAAATGTAAATGTGTGAAGTTCATTAATTGCACAATCTTCCATCCACGAAACTGGCCTCAGATCAGTCCTAAAGGCTAACATGTTTTTTGTAATGCATTCGTGTTCACCAGCCAGGCAAAGTCCACCCCCCCCCCCCCCCCCCACCACTGGTGTGTGCAACAGTGTGGGCTCTGTTAATGTTGCATCTGACATCCTGTCGCAGGGCAGTCTGTGGTCTATCTAAAAATATACCTCAATTCTTTTTAGCTGATTACTGCAATTAAGAAGCGGAAAATGGAGCCTGCTTGGAGTCTGCTGATTGGCTGTGTTGGTTGAGTGACATCAACGCTCACTTTTGATGTATTTTGGTAAAAGTGGCAGCAGAGGAAAAAAACATGAGAGCTTGGGGTGTTTTAGAGGCTCATTTGGGTTCTGCTGGTTGCGTTTTCTGGCCGTGACGTGTGTGTGTGTGTTTGTGTGTGTGTGTGTGTGTGTGTGTGTGTGCGTGCGGTTGTTTGGTAAAAGTTCCCGTGCAGAACGCTGCAAGATTGTGGGAGCACATTGCAGTGGGGCATGTTTTCGTCAACCCCTACCAGATCCTCCATCACCACATTTACCTTCTTACCCTCACTCCATCTCCTCTTCTCCACCCCCCCCTTTCAGAGCTGCCCCCGTCCCAGCACCTGAGGGTGGAGCGCTCCACCTGGCTGCCCCTCAACGTCGTGTCCAACACCAACACCTCTAGCAGCTCGCAGGTTGTAGGCGTGACCAAGATCGCCAGGTCTGTCATCGCCCCGTTGGCCAAGCAGCACGTCTCAGTCTTCATGCTCTCCACCTATCAGACAGACTTCATCCTGGTAAGGAGCACAGCCCACAATTACTGGTCCAATCACAAGTGGACATCGCTGTTGCAAAACTGACCAAATCCTGCAGACAATTTTGACATTCGGCCGACCTGGTAATTACAGTTTTGCTGAAACAGGTCAAAAGTGGTGGATTTATTTATTGAATAATTTAGTTATGTAAAGGTCACACAGCCTAGATTAATATTTTCCTTCATGTCCACTAACTATACTTGTGTGGCTTTATCTTCCAGAAACACACTTAAGTAATTTTTAACATTACTGTAGTCCTACCTATCTTTATACCTTACCCCTAATCCACATACAGGTCTTTTTAAATTAGTTTATTATTAAACCCCGTCCACACAAGTACTGGTTTTTTTTTTTTTTGTTTTTTTTTTTAACTGTCCACATGAAAAGAAAAAAAATTGCTAGTGAGCACCGTCAACTGCACGCTGACCAATCAGAAGCTTTAAAACTTTATTACCGTTATTACCAGCTGGTTAACAACGGAGCTTTAAGGCAGGAGAGAATCGTGTGTGTGTGTGTGTGTGTGTGTGTGTGTGTGTGTGGAGTGAACACGACGCATCACGCATGTTCGTCTGAAACACTAGTGTAGACGTAGTCTGGGTCAGCCCAGTTAAACCAGCACTACCACGCCGTGTCTGCAATAGCACGTCTGAATGTGAAACAAGGTGATTACGGAAAACGATCCTTTTGTTAAAAGCAGAAGCAGAATTAGAAATGTTTTAATGGAAGTGTCAGTCTGGGGCTCTTTGAGTGACACACGTAAAGCGCTGATTTATAAAAATAAAACCTTGGGATAGTGTATTATGTTATTTTCATATTAATGTGCGTTTAATACGAATATAAGATCATTTACTTTTTTGTTTGGCTGTTCTGTAAAGCGCCTTAAAAAACACAGACAGATGAAACACTTGAAAACTACAATGTACGTGAGTGGGGCTGAAATACCGAAGAATGAAACGGTTGCGATTTGTGCGTTTTGGTGATGTCATAGAAACTGGCTGGTTTTGCAGGTTGGTTCCATATATGAGCTGTAGTGTGTGTGTGGGTGAATACAGCAGAAACACTTCAAAATTATTTATTCAATAAAGCAAATAGTTTTCTGTGCTGGAGGAATTTTAGTTATCAAGTAAACACCAAAATACAATATAAACATTTTTAAATGTATAAAATCTTTAATTTCTTTTAACATTTTATTTTTTTGTCTTTTTTATTCTGTAAATCACTTTGAGTTGCACGTATGAAATGTGCTCTACAAATAAAGATTATTATTATTATTATTAAAAGCAAAAAATTGTAAATATGTTTTAAAATTTAATTTACCAAGTGCGAGAGGAAAAGTTAGTGCTTGTGCCCATCGCTGTGAACGTCTCTGAAACGCTGAATTAAAGCATCATATTTAGCATTATATTTAGGGCCTAAACGGGACTACAGCGTGTTAGTTAATGACTCTCACACCTGCGTGGTGCCCAGGGGGGTTTATACATGATGTCTAAACAAGGCACTGAGTTTCCTATCTTGCGTTCTCTCTAAACGAATTCCTGCACATTCATGACTTCTTTCTGTAAGACGTTTGATGTTTACACGGATGTTTACATGGAACAAAAATTTCATGTAACTTACAAATGTATTACACAGCAAACAACATTTCCATGTGGTCATTTTGCAACTTCAGTATTTCTTGTGATCGATTTGAATTCTCGCTTTTTCCTTGCCTGTATGCATGAATGTGTTTTATGGCATGAATGTGTTTTATGGTGTGTGTGTGTGTGTGTGTGAGCTGCTGATGGTGTGTGTGTGTGTGAGCTGCTGATGGTACATGCGTGTGTGTGCGTGCGTGCGTGCGTGCGTGTGCGTGTGTGTGTGTGTGTGTGTGTGTGTGTGTGTGTGTGTGTGAGCTGCTGATGATGTGTGTGTGTGTGTGTGTGAGCTGCTGATGGTACATGCGTGTGTGTGCGTGCGTGTGTGTGTGTGTGCGTGCGTGCGTGCATGCGTGCGTGTGTGTGTATGCTGGAGCGTGCTAAGTGCAGTGTTGCTGTGCCCCAGGTGCGTGAGAAGGACCTGGCCGTGGTGGTACACACACTAGGAGAAGAGTTTCATCTCTACCAGGAGGTGGAGGGCGAGTCTGTACCCCTGCAGCAGGGAGCATCTGATGACCTACAGAGGAACGACAGAGAGGGTGAGAATGTAGCTCACACACATACACGCACACACATATACACACACACACATATATACACACACACATACACACACACACATACATACATATGCACACACACATATGCACACACACACACACATATGCACACACACACACATACGCACGCATGCACACACACATACGCATGCACGCACACACACGCATACACACATACGCACACACATACACACACGCATACACACACGCACGCAAACACATACACACACACACATACATACATACCATCAGCAGCTCACACATGCACACGCACGCACACGCATACATACACACACGCACACATACACACACGCACACATACACACACGCACACATACACACACGCACACACACACACGCACACACACACACACGCGCACACACACACACACACACACGCGCACACACACATACACACGCGCGCACACACACATACACACGCGCACACACACATACACATGCGCACACACACACACACACACAGGCACACACATACACATGCGCGCACACACACATAAACATACACATATACACACACACACATATATACACACACACACATGTACCATCAGCAGCTCACACACACACACACACACACGCACAAACATGCACTTACACATACACACGCACGCATACACACACATATACACACACGCACACATACACACGCACACACACGCGCACACACACATACACATGCACACACACGCACGCACGCATGCACACACACATACACACACACACACATCCACACATACGCACGCATGCACACGCACACACACATACGCACGCATGCACACACACATACACACACGCACACATGCACACACATACACACACGCACGCATGCACATACACACACACGCACGCATGCACACGCACACACACATACGCACACATGCACACACAGACACACGCACACACGTACCATCAGCAGCACAAACACACACAAACGCCCATGCACACACACCCCCCCAAACACACTCACACACATACACACACACACACACACACGCACGCACGTGTGTGCACACACACTATCATGCCTGCAAACATGCCAAAAGAGACAACACACTGGACTTTGTTAGTCCTTTGTGTTAGTTTTGCTTACGTGTGTGTGTGTGTGTGTGTGTGTGTGTGTGTGTGTGTGTGTGTGTGTGTGTGTGTGTGTGTGTTTAGTCCCTTATTCCACAGTGCACCCAGTGTTCATTCCAAAGAATCAGTTCTGCGTGATGAGTCTGGACCCTGACACGCTGCCGGGTCTAGCCACCACACTTCTAGACGCTCTGTTCTACTCAGACAGGTTTCCTCAACTCACACACATACTGCTAACATTTTGTTGGTAGTCTGATTATTGAAAATGCTAATGAAACTTGCCTCAAATATTAATAAATCATTATTCTATGTGTTGTCTGTTGCCCCAGACGTCATCACTACTCACTTCGAGAAAAGAGCAAAGTGTGGATCAGGCACAGAGGTTTAAAATAGATGCATTTCCCTTATGAGGAACTTGCAGTTACCAAACAGGATGCAGCTTAAATCCATAGTTGTATCTTCAAAAAGAGTAGGATGGTGTGTAGAGTTGACACCAGAAATACCCACAATCTCTCTGCTTTCCATGAATCCCACTACATGCACACCCACAGCTGTCTGCTGACTCACACTGCTAACACACACCCGTGTGCTTCTGGCGTGAGACTTAAATCTGGTGGGTGTGTGTGTGTCTCTGCTTTTAGGCAGAGTGATGATTCATTTCACGTCAGAATGCACATTTATGAACAACTCTGAGCTGACAGACGTCAGTGTGAATATTCCACCTAGAACTGGCCAGACCCTTCATGAAACTTACTATACTCATTTAATTCATTTCATTTATTATTAATGACCACACAACAAGTTGGTGGAATTTGCTTCCGGTACAGCATAACATACTCGCATGCTTGGAATATCAGGGAGGTCATGTCCTGGTGGTTAAGGAACTGGTCTTGTGACCGGAGGGTCGTGGGTTCGATCCCCAGACCTGAGGCCATGACTGAGGTGCCCCTGAGCAAGGCCCTTAACCCTCAATTTCTCACTTGTATAAAAAAATGAGATAAAAATGTAAGTCGCTCTGGATAAGGGCGTATGCCATAAAATGTAAAATGTAAATATCTCCTAATATTACCTGATTTTTAAAAAAGTTGTAGCCTAAAGTGTTTGAACACCATGCTTAATTTCGTGTGTGTGTGTGTGTGTGTCCATTCACTTTCACAGTCCTAAGGAAGATGCCAGCCCAACTAATGATCTGGAATGTATAAAATTCTTCTCTTTCTCTCTGATTGATGGTTACGTCTCCTTAGTGATGGACACAGAAGCACAGAGAAAGTAAGAACCAGACTGTGCTATCGAAAATGTGATGCAAGAACTGTCATGAGTTAACGTGTGTGTGTATGTGTGTGTGTGTGTGTAGGTTTCCGGTAAACCTTCTCTTCACCAGCTCTTCTGGTGAACTCTGGAGGATGGTGAGGATTGGTGGTCAGCCCCTGGGCTTTGGTGGGTCCTCCGTCACTGCTCGGCTGTTTTTCCCCTTTTTACTTTCTCTTTTCATTGTTGCTACCAGGAATTCACAACATTGTCGTAAACACACGTCTTGCACATGAAAAAGCATCAAAGAAATTCTGAGTATTCAGAGTATGAGTATTGAATAGTGGAGAGGATCGTTTCTGCTCATATGGCCACGTCTCCCTCCACGGGGTGGAGGGGGTTGACCAAAATTGCATAACACTACAGTTTTAGTGGTATCAACAGCAAAATAACTGGGAAAATATTGAACACCCAGACATGCTGGTTTCAATTGTATATCAAACATCTACATATTGATTTTATGTGATGGTTTTATCTCTGGCTGTGTTCAAAATAGCCTGCTACATACTACATACTACTGGCGTACTGCTTGGGCCCCAAATCAGTATGCAGTATGCAGTATGCAGTATGCAAATAAAAAAATGTTTTCTGGTAAGCGAAACATCCCCGGATTACATACTACTTCCCAGTACGTGAACAGAGCTATCTTCTTGGTGTACTGCATCCCATCATGCAACACTATGTTCACGTGACCCCGTAGTATGCTTTGCTTTTGTCGCATACTGGAAACTGTACTGCATACTACTACTACAAGGACCAGTATGCAGTATCCAGTATATACTGAGTGCAGTATGCAGTAACCAGTATGTAGTAGGTTATTTTGAACACAGCCTTTGTGTACAAGAAATCCAAATATCCTTATTTCCCTGTGAGGGTTCAGTGAGCAGTGATGAGTCGTGGGGCAGAATGTCTGATTGCCTCATGTCGTTCATGTCTCTCTCTCTCTCTCTCTCTCTCTCTCTCTCTCTCTCTCTCTCTCTCTCTCTCTCTCTATCTGTCTCTCTCAGATGAATGTGGGATAGTAGCTCAAATTTCTCAGCCGTTAGCAGACAGTGATATCTCGGCGTATTACATCAGCACATTCAGCTTCGACCACGCGCTGGTGAGACTATGTGTCACATCAAGTGCACTGCTGCATTGTCATCTTCACACACAGCTGAGGGAAAGTCCTGTCTGCCAGTGAGACGCTGTACACGCTGCGTGCAGCTGTAATGCGTTACACTGTCCTCTATTCCCCTGCTACTTCATAGGTTCATAAAGTCAGTGTGTTTGGGCAGTGTGGCCATTGTAACCCTTGCCAAAGATGAGAGCTTTGCTGGAATATGCTTGGAATATCAGGGCAGTCATGGTCTGGTGGTTAGGGAACTGGTCTTGTGGCCGGAGGGTCGGGGGTTTGATTCCCAGACCTGAGGCCATGACTGAGGTGCCCCTGAGCAAGGCCCTTAACCCTCAATTGCTCACTTGTATAAAAAAAATTAGATAAAAATGTAAGTCTGGATAAGGGCGTCTGCCAAATGCCGTAAATGTAATCTTGTATCTGATGGCTCTTAGCTACTCTGTGACAGTATGAGGTCTAATTAATAATTTTCAGTGAAACTACATGAAATACTGCTTTTCTTTTTGAGGAGACATTGTGTTTCTTGAAATAATACTGACTGATCAGACTACAGACCAGAACTAAGCTTTCAGTACATTAGTGAGGTGTATGACGTTTGAGTAGGCAAGGTGGAAAATCTTTGAGGCGAGTTTTGTTTACAATTATCCTTATACTTTTCTCAATATTAATATCATATGATAATATTATGTAATATTATACAATATTCTATTATGTCTACAAGAGCATACTAGAGTAAATTGAATGGTCAAAAACCTCAGTACATCAGTTAAACTTTTAAGGACATTCTTGCCTGGACGTTGAGTGTCAATCTTTAAGCCAACTGCTAGTACACTTTATAGACTATGAAGAAGTCTGAAATACACTACTCACAAAAAGTTAGAAACATTTGGCTTTCAGGTGAAATGTATGCAAAATGTAAAAATTCCTGCTACAGTGATATAATATCATGAACGTAGGGCATTTACGTAGCAGCATGGTAAGGGGATTTCCTCACCTCATTTTATTGACACAGAACCCAGCAGCAGTGGTGGGTACACCCCAACAAAACATGTCAATGTCTCAAAAACCTGTGAGGTGCACTTGAGTATCAGTTACAGCTTGACAATGACGTCTCGTGCTCTTCACAAGTTGACTTATTGTCTGCTGAGTCATGGCATCTCACTCTTCTTGAAGGTCCCTCAGGTCATTGAGGTTCTGGAGTTATGAGCCTCTACACAGCGACTCAGTTGATCCTGCTGGTTTTCTAAGGTATTCAGGTCTGGAGAAGGTGCAGATCGCTCCATCTGAGGAACCCTGGTCTCCAGCAGCCGTTCCCTAATGATCTGACCTCGATGAGCTGGAGCATCGTCCATGAAGATGAAATTAGGCCTGTGTTGTTCATACAGAGGCACATTCACAAAGTGTAGGGCAGTTCTGTATTGACTAGACACACCTGCCCACGCCAACACCACCATCAAAGGCTCGTCTGGTGACGTTGGATGATGCATAGCGCTCTCCTTGACGTCTCCAACATCGTTAGTGGCCATCAATTCTGCTCAGTGGAAATCAATGTTCAGTGAACAGCACTGAGGCCCACTGGACCCTCGTCCAGCGTAAATGCTCCCTGGTCCATCCAGGATGATGACACCCGGTGGTGTGGTCAGGTCCCCATGATGACACCCGGTGGTGTGGTCAGGTCCCCATGATGACACCCGGTGGTGTGGTCAGGTCCCCTTGAGGACACCCGGTGGTGTGGTCAGGTCCCCATGAGGACACCCGGTGGTGTGGTCAGGTCCCCATGAGGACACCCGGTGGTGTGGTCAGGTCCCCTTGATGACACCCGGTGGTGTGGTCAGGTCCCCTTGAGGACACCCGGTGGTGTGGTCAGCTCCCCTTGATGACACCCGGTGGTGTGGTCAGGTCCCCTTGAGGACACCCGGTGGTGTGGTCAGGTCCCCTTGATGACACCCGGTGGTGTGGTCAGGTCCCCTTGAGGACACCCGGTGGTGTGGTCAGGTCCCCTTGATGACACCCGGTGGTGTGGTCAGGTCCCCATGATGACACCCGGTGGTGTGGTCAGGTTCCCATGATGACACCCGGTGGTGTGGTCAGGTCCCCTTGATGACACCCGGTGGTGTGGTCAGGTCCCCATCAGGACACCCGGTGGTGTGGTCAGGTCCCCTTGATGACACCCGGTGGTGTGGTCAGGTCCCCATGATGACACCCGGTGGTGTGGTCAGGTCCCCTTGATGACACCCGGTGGTGTGGTCAGGTCCCCATCAGGACACCCGGTGGTGTGGTCAGGTCCCCTTGATGACACCCGGTGGTGTGGTCAGGTCCCCATGATGACACCCGGTGGTGTGGTCAGGTCCCCATGATGACACCCGGTGGTGTGGTCAGGTCCCCTTGATGACACCCGGTGGTGTGGTCAGGTCCCCTTGAGGACACCCGGTGGTGTGGTCAGGTCCCCATGAGGACACCCGGTGGTGTGGTCAGGTCCCCATGAGGACACCCGGTGGTGTGGTCAGGTCCCCATGAGGACACCCGGTGGTGTGGTCAGGTCCCCATGAGGACACCCGGTGGTGTGGTCAGGTCCCCATGAGGACACCCGGTGGTGTGGTCAGGTCCCCATGAGGACACCCGGTGGTGTGGTCAGGTCCCCTTGCAGGTAGTCAGCATACAGACCACTCTGATGTAAATGGTTTCAAATGGTCTGATACTTGGGTGCCTCTCATCTCCCTTAAATGTGTCTAGAGATGTGTGGCATTCATCATCCGATTCCGCAGGGCACTGTTCACAATGAAGTGATTCATCAGTGTGAGACGTGAACACAGGACGTCCACTTCTACACTGTTCTGTGACTCCTCCAGTCTCTCTGTATCTCTGTTTCAACCTGTTGATGACACTGACACTCTAAGCTCAGTGGCCACTGCCATCTGAGGACATCCTGTTAGAAACCTCGCAAAGATGAGGTTCTGGTCAAACGTGAGGTTCTGGTCAGTTGTTGGGTGTTGTCTTGCTCTCATGACATCAACCTGAGAACAGCATGATGAGGAGGACATTATCTGTTTAAATACAGATTATATTTGAACCAGGAAATTTAACCATGGATCAAACCACTGTTGTGAATTTTGCCATTAAGCTCCTTGTTAGAGAATAGATCGTTGAAATTGAAAAATTGGGCATGTGCATTCAAAGGTCACATTCATTAAGTTCACATTAAGTTTAAAGGTTTGAGTGGATTTTAGGTTAATCCTGAAATGCCACCCGAAAGCCAGATATGTCTGACTCTTGAGTAGTGTTTGTTCAAAGCTCACAGGGTTGCAGTCAGTTAAAGGTTGAATGGTTCTGTGCTGTTGAAGCCTCTCTAATGTAGTGTTTTCTTTAGGTTCCAGAGGAGGACATTGTGAGGGTAACAGACATGCTACACAGCCATCGAGAAGAAGCTGGATGCTGAAGGACAGAAGAAAAGACCTAGAAGAGAGTGGACACGGCAGGACTGGACGACCAGTCTGTGTGACTACAATACTACCAGCTGAAGAGTATTAACTACTGACCTCGTGTCCAGGCGAGAAGTGCTTCCACGGCAACATTTCTAAGCTATGGCTCGTAGAAGATTACCTCAAGGTGGCATCCAATCAGACAATCGGACAGGCATCCAGGCCAGTCAGACAGCAATAATGTGCCAGTTTTATCCAGGTACTCTGGCTTGCTAAAAGCATCAATTTGCTGTCGTTGAAATGTTGACTGACGCACACAAAGTTCTGGAATGTTGTCACTTACAATAATGGTGCACACAGTTTGGGTTGAGTGAGGGGGCAGGTGTTCCTGTTACTCCTGGTTTCCATCTGAGTATGTGACTTCAGCTTGCAAATAGTCAGAATGTTTGATGTGTTAACAGGAAACCTTTATTAGTGTGTCCTTTCATGTTGCAGCACAAAACAACACTTGATGTAAGTATGTCTTTCAGTACGGTCATGAGAGTGCATGTGTGCGTATGTGTGCACCACACTTGTTAAGGGTTGAACATTTTATTTGAGATGTAGTATTTAACTGGCTTAATTTAACCTAAGAGAAGGGTTCTTTTGAATACCCCCCCCCCCCCCCCCCTAAAAGTGTGTTTTCTCCTTCCCCCTATGCATACGCCATTGGAAATACTTCAGAATCCAGCCTGAATGCTGTCCCTGCCAAAACCACTGGATGACATTATTATTATTAAGTGGAGATTTAAGAGTAAAGTATGGATATATTAGGAAGACTTTCTTTGATGTTGTAAAAGAGAGACTTCTTCTTGATGCAGCATATTGTAATGCTGATTTGGCATTCATCAAATCTAGTGGGTTTTGGGGGTGAGTCAAATCTAATGTATAAAGAGAGTCCTGAGGGGTTGAGCAATGCTAGTTAATCGGGTTCAAAGCACACTTAGAGTAAAGCACTAAATGCTAAAAATATCATTTAATGTGAAAATACATTTTTTTAAATAAATAACTCCTATACAATTAATATTAGAAAATATGTGCTTGGAACAACCATACATGCTTAAGAATGGATTTTTGGTGAATGTGAATCTTGCAACAACAACAAAAAAAAGCAAAACAAAACCCCCACAAACACCCTGCCCTCTGTGGCTGGTTCTGTAATCGGTTATTTATGTTAACACGGTTTCTTTACAACAATCTGACTGGTTCCCAAATGATGAAGGACCAGTATGCACAGATGTGTTTCGAGTGGCTCAACAGTCATATTAATCAGGACATCAGAAGTGCATCTTTCTGAATGTCTGTAGTGAACACACCTTGTACTGAAATGAATGCAAATTCATTCTGCATTAACATGGTGTAGATGTGCACCGCACGGAGTTACACTCTCCTGTCCTTTACACTCATTTCACTCACTTTTTTATTGAGTGGACATTTTATATGTAAGGATATTGTTCACGTTTAGAGAGTTTGTTCAATAAAATTGCAATTCTGCAACTTTGTGTGTGTTTAAATTTCCCTGTTGGGAAATTGTGTTTTTTTCCATTTAAAAAAATGCATATTATATTTGGTTTATTCTCAAGCTATCTTGATAGTAGCTCCCATTAAAGCAGTGATAATAAGATTCATATCTCTCTATAAGATCGTTTGGAGATAATTTGATGCCTCATCGACTGATGGCTGGTTCATTATCTCTCGGTGTCTCACAAATCCCTCCCTGTTGTCCTGCAGTAAGAACACCACATGAACTGAATGAATTTAGTTTGGACTCTTTCTGGTAGGTACTTGTTAAATGTTCCTTTTATAAAGTGGCAGTACTTCTGAGTAACTTCAAGGATTCTGTGCAGGGAGTAACTCCACATTTAGAGTCAATATTGTACGAGTCATTTTCCAACTCCCACTTTGAGTTAAATGAGGTATGAATTCTAACAATCAGAGACTATTTGAATCACTGAAATATTTCAAACGCACTGTCACATGCTGCCTTCATAGGAATGTCACGACCGCTCTTCCTATCTGAACTGCTTCAGGCGTCTGCACCATCTCGCACTGTTGCATATTAATACCTCATATTAATACCTCATATTAATACCTCATCATAAATGTAACTAGGAGATAGTTTGGCCTTATCTTATTGATTGTGTATATTGGTTCCATTCCACTAAAGAATATTTTACTGCATTATATTTTATATATACACACACACACACACAGCGTTCTCTCTACCGGGATCCACAGCCCCCTGGGGGACTGAATGGGGTGCAGGAAGGGGAGAGAGGACAGACCCTAGTGACAGAGCACCATCCACCACTGGACATACAAACACACACACATTCATGCACACACACTCACAACTGTTTTTATTGAACATGAAGGACACACACGGGGAGAACATGGAAACTACACTCAGATCGGGTCTTGAAGCCAAAACCCCAGTGCCGAGAGGCAAACATGTAAACACTCTCTCTCTGTGTGTGTGTGAGTGAGTGAGTGAGTGAGTGAGTGAGGGAGGCCATAAAAATTGCAGGGTGCAACAGTTATAGTATCTTCCACAAATTATCAGTCCTGAATATTCATAAAGGACAATCATAAAGAAAACATCTTCAAAACATCAAAATCAAGGGCCAGTGGTTGTTTGAAGCTTGTTGCCCTCAGCGTTCCTCAGGCTCGCACTCAGATGGACCCCCTGCTTCTCCAGCTTGTCTGTGTGCTGCACCAGATTTGATTTCTAGTGCATTTACATGTTTGCGCTTGTGTGTGTGCTACAGTGTCTTTCCAGGAACATCATCATAAAAGGTGTTTTTGACGTCACAAAGTCACATTGCTAAACTCAGGTGTGATGTTTCCTCAGGATTAAATCTTCACCGTGTTTCCGTGCTGAGGAAGAGTTACAGGGTTCAGGGGAACGTTACACACTCGTGCCACACCGGTCATAGTGGCAAATCTAACTTTTCATACAACCCCCTGTTCATCAGCTGAAATGCAGAATCATGAGGAAAAATGTAAAACACACTTCCTCTTGATCTGATGTGGTGATGCAATTCAGATTTTATCAGCTCGGTGGAGGTTGCTTTGAGGTTTATTGCAGATGTCTTTATATTTTTCTCATAGCCCATGTGTGCTGATAAGCATTAGAAAATAACACCTCATCATTGAGATGTTCAGCATTAAAACCACTGAATTTTCTAAAATCCTGAATCGTCTTGTATTTGAAACCTTAGTTGGCCAGTAAAACCAAGACGGGCCTTGGGCTCAGACAGGGGCCGAACAGTTGCATTAGAAAAACAGATCTCATGTGCAGAGCCTGCTATACCTGGTGAGAATATTTCACTCACATTATGTAACATTAACAAAAACGTTGAATCTAAACATCTTACTATAGCCATTAATTTTTAGCATATTATTTGTATTTGCTTTTTGTCATGGTTTGGTGGTTAGGGACCTGGGGGGTATTCCACGAAGCGAGCTCATGAAAGCGGCGCTTATTAGAGTGAGCCTCGCATGAGTTAGACAAACATTTAACTTCCGTCTAGTTCCACTAACGAAATTCAGACTGAACCTGTTCGCGCTAATTCAAGCCAGGCTTTTGTAATCGGCGATCATGCGCGTGCACACAGTATTTACACAGCCTCACTAATCGATATTCGAAAAGGCAAGAAAATGTCGAAAGAGTTGAAGGAACGAGCAGCTTTTTTTGCTTCTTCTGCTGAACATGAGCTACTTATACGTCTGTATGAGGAATAAATACATTATTACGAAGAAAGGCAACACGTCCTTTATTTATAAAGCTAGAGAAGCTGCCTGGCAGAATATTACAGACAGATTAAATGCGTGAGCATATAATTTAATCCATTCATTGGCATTTTAAAAGTGTTATAGTAAATTAATAATGTTAATTAATCATGAGCGTTGTGAAGAGAACGTGGCAGCAGGTCAAGGTGAAATATAAAAATCTACTCCAGTTGTACAGTTGATTAGTCTCATGTGCAGGAAAAGGTAAAACACCATATTAAATAACTGTATAAAATATTTTAGCAACCAGAAAGAAAACTGCTACTGCTGCTGCTGGTGGTGGGCCTCCTGTATCAGCCCTCACTCATGCAGAAGACCTTTAGAGCAAAACAGCGGACGCTCATGATTGTGGAATTTGATTAATATATTAAGGAAGCGCTTAAGGTAAACCTTTGGAATTTCGCGGCAGACCGTTGCCTTACTAAGATGTTCTGCATCCCCAATGCTGTACAGAAATGCACGACTGGCAAAGAAGCGCAAAGCGATACAGACCGTTTGGGGTTTGGTAAGAGCTTTACTACGTCTAGTGGTCTTCTCAATATATGGCCCCAGTAATTTACAAAGATATATAATACTGTGTCTTCTGAACCTGTAGTGCTCAAATAAGTAGTCATCCGGAAAGCCCAGTGGATCTGTCCTGTCCTGGAATGACCTTGGAGCTGGTAGCATGAATGCTCTGTGCACTATACACGCTCCCTCGTCTACTGGATTCTCTACAAATGGGCATGCCATGGTCAATCAGCCTTCAGCCTTCACTGTTAGCTGCTCTTTTATAGCCTACATTTTGGATTATTTGTTTCACCTGTATGAAAATCTTGGTAAGGTAGTTGTCTGTGTCCATTTCCTTTTTGCACCTTTAAGTTAACCACACATTTACATTATTTATACTGAACATATGTGAACTGCGGAGTGATATGATTTGCATGTAATTTGAACACAAGAGGAAGTATGGGGATAAATATATACCTAAAAGTATCTTCACCTAAATTACTCAGTTATTATTAATACTCATCCAGACTCACCTGTTTGTTGAGTTCTTACCAGAGCAATAACTTAGCTGATACCACTTGCCGTTGTTCTTAAATTGTATGTCTGTCTATGGTTATTTGTGCTTCTTGGCAAATGCCTAACTTGCAAAACACTATAGTGTTCCTGTAGTTTAGTAGTAGTCTGATTCAATGATAACTTGAATTCTGGCCTATCTGTACTATTACCTAGGATGAATTCTGTGATCAGAAGCAAAGCACTTTGTAAGTCGCTCTGGATAAGAGCGTCTGCTAAATGCCGTAAATGTAAATGTACTCAGGTACAAATGATTGTATTTTTTTTATATAGAGTTTATACTAATGTGTGTTTGTGCACCATAGACACTTTATTCCATTTTACACTGACTTGAATTTAAGATTAAACCAATACATTGAAATGTGCAGAAACATCACTGATTAACAATGAATATGTACTCTGAAGATCGAAATATAAATTGCATTTGGAAATATAATTATAAAATTTTTATAATAACCTTCAATCATTCCAAACTTATAATTATGATATGCTACATCCGCAGCAATTTAATGGATAGAATTGCAGTGGAACCTTGTTCCTCAATTCAGTTTCCCGGATGGCGAGACTGTCATCACGCTGCTGAGCCAATAGAAGCGGCCCCGCTAAGCTAAGCCTCAACTCTAGCCTGGTACGGAGCAGGTTTGTACAAATGTATGTTGCTGTAACTGAGCGAGGCTCAAGTCTAGCCTCTTTCGTGGAACTAAATTTGAGCAAAATGAGCCAGGCTTAAAAAGCCCGGCTTACTGTGTTAGCTCGCTTTGTGGAATACCCCCCTGGTCTTGTGGACTGAAGGTTTGATTCCCAGAACTGAGGCCATGACTGAGGTGCCCTTGAGCAAGACACCTAACCCCAACTGCTCCCCGGGCGCCGGGCTAGGGTTGCCCAACTCTCTGGGCACGTGTGATCCACAGCCCCCTAGTAATCACTAGTGTGTGTGTGTGTGTGTGTGTGTGTGTGTGTGTTTGTGTGTGTGTGTGCACCACATCCTCCTAGTGATCACTAGTGTGTGTGTGTGTGTGTACCACAGCCCCCTTGTGATCTCTAGTATGTGTTTGTATGTGCGCACCACAGCCCCCTAGTGATCACTAGTGTGTGTGTGTAATTCGCTATAACACCTTTTTAATTTTTGTGGGTTAGGGTGAAGATATTTCTCAGAGCTCCTGTAATATATTAAGAATGAAAATGTGATTCATGGATGTCATACATTCCATTCACTGTTACTCCCTGTTTTATCAGTATTTCAACATATAAACATGTGACGACGTAGCATTTGTCATGAGCAATACATTAGAATAGCTTGTAGTTTCAAAGTCTCACTTCTATATTTAAGAGACACTCCACACCAGCAAACCGCTGGACTGTGAATGATCCCACATCTTATGGCCAGAGCTTTTTAGGAACTTGTTAGTCATTAATTACATAATGCACTCTAATAAAAATAATAATAAAAACAGACAAACTAAAAAAGCTAACAGTTTCATCTTAAAGGTTTAAGTGGCAGATGAACACTTTACATTTTACAATCTACTAAACACTAGGGCTCATATCTGTGTTTTCCATGACACATCAACTTGCACAACATTTTGGTCTGAGTTACTACATGTGACGCAGCAGTTGTGATGCTGATAATATGATGAATAATTTCTGTCACAGAGGAAGGCGTCTAGGGCTATATAACAATGACTCTGATGTTTTGCATCATACACACATAACTCTTGAACAGCGTTTACCTGCTAACTGCTTTGTCATTTGAAAGCCTTAAACCTGTCCTCATGAGTCCAGCGGCAGGTAAGGGCTCTCTCCAACTTACCTTCGAACGTAAGTTGTCGGAAGGGGGGGGGGGGGGGGTTCTGGCGTGTGAAAACGGGGGGGGGGGGGGGGTCTGGGGTGAGAGCGTGTGAAAACGGTCAAATGCATGTGTCATGTTGGCAACCCTGATTACCTGAAAGTTAATGTTTTTTTACACAATAACTTATAAGAAGAAAATTCAAGTTTTTGCTCACAATAACTCTCTCTCCTTCAGGTGGCCTGAATTTACTTCTTGGCTTGCTGATGGCAAGTCTAACAATGACTGCGGCTGAATGTGACGCGCTGAATCTCATCAAACACATACATCACAACATCAAAGAGATTATACCCGTATATGTGAGTACTACAATATAAAGAAGGTGCAATGCTGTCACAGTAATAATACTAATAGATCATTAATAAAATAAAAGTACAGCACAGTCAAAGAATAAAACTGCCAGGTACTGTTTGCAAATTCATTATGTTGTTGAGCCTTATTAACTATCAGTTAATTCACTTGTATATTTAAATGGCATGTAATTGTTGCTGGAAGCTATTGGAGTGTTTTGTGTTATTGGTGTTATAGTGCTGCTACTACTACAAACAATAATAACAGCATTATACTATTATGTGTTACTCATGTACGGGCTTTGGAATATTGTACAAAACAAAGAATAAATATTCAGATAAATATTCAGAATGCAAGCTGAGTTGCTGTTGATACTCCAGTCATGACCGAGTACATGGAAATTGTATTTTTTGTTGATCAGCTTCACTTTTGTATCCACAGAAGCAAAAGAACGGAGGTGACACGCTGACACGCTGGCCAATGAAGTTCCCCCAACTGCACCTAAAAGACTCCTTACCACTGGATGCACAAAAGAACTCGACTCTTCATGGACTGGCCTTTGTGGAAAAGGAACTCAAAGAGGTGCTTGAGTACCAGAACATGTTGAATGAACTTGAAGTCCAGATGCTTGAAGAGATCCACGATACTCGTAACCACGTACTCAATCTGAAATTCTGTCTCCACAAGACTTGGGATGTACAGAAGGTAGAAACACACCGAGCGCTGAAACAATGTAATCACGTGTTCGCCTGCAAACAGTGGGGCCTGGCCGTGTTGGAATGCTCTTTGGATTTCTTTAAACATCTGACAAAATTGTGGAAACAAAAAAATTAGTCCCTGAACAAGAATGTCAATCAGAAGCAGTTCAATTAAGAATGGGCTCTAGCCTATATTTTGTAATACTTGACATTATTTATATATTTTATTATTTACATTATTTATAGATTTGTTTAAATATTTATTTGTTGCTATTTAATAAAAAAATATTTTGTTTATTTGGTAGTACTATTAAAAACAACACTTCAGTCTCAGTAGACACATGGCAGAAATGACCACCCCCACTTTAGAAACCCTAAAACCTTTCAGCAAAGCTCATTAAAGAAACAGATGCATTTAGCTTTCAGAACTTGGTATCTAATTGTATCTTACAATCCCACGGGATAGCAGGAATTAATCAAAATGCCATATGTGCAAATTAAATAATTTGGCTCTTTGTAAATTTCCTCATGTTGGTGCAGGACTTGTGTAGATAATCGTGATGATTGATCGTTCTTTTACTGAAGGAAGAGAAGGGAGGGTTGTGTGTGTGTGTTCCACTGAGGATAGTTTAATTTGGATCTCATCATCATTCATTAATGGCTATGAACAAATAGCAACCAAAAACAATGTCAAGTACTTGATATAGAAGCACCAGTGAATGCATGTCCAGGTTTCCAGTCTCTCCAACAACCAGGACACTTTTAGTTTGCAAAATGAACTTAGCTATGAGCTGGCTAAACACTTTTTTTTTTATCCTTGCATTAAAACATACAAATGCAAACCCTCTTCAAGACAGTGAGCTATGGCCATTTTAGCACCTACCAAAAAACAAATGGTATTGGAATGAGGATCTGGATTTAGCATCAACTGGATTAGCTGATCGTCTCAACATATCCAGCAATAGAGCTGCCTGTGTGGTTTACTGTGGTCTAGAACGAGAGGTGCTGAGAACCGCTGGAACTTTATCAACACAGAGCAGTTCACATGCAAGAACTAGATATGAAATGAGTGTGTCCTACTGAAACTAACACTGAAATAACAAAAATCTTTCATCGTTGCCACGGCCTCATTCTAAGGGTGCGATATTAACTATATGAGCAAGCATAGGACAGACAGAAAACTACCCACCCAGTCCTGCATTGACTTCTGTTGTCTACCACTGACACTCATGCAGTATTCAACATGGACTGCCCCGACGAGAGACGTGAAACTGTTAGAGGTGGTCATGGGCACAGAGTCTGACACACACACACACACACACTCATGGGCACAGAGTCTGACGCACACACACACACACTCGGGGGCACAGAGTCTGACACACACACACACTCGGGGGCACAGAGTCTGACACACACACACACACACACACACACTCGGGGGCACAGAGTTTGACAAACACACACACTCGGGGGCACAGAGTTTGACAAACACACACACTCGGGGGCACAGAGTCTGACACACACTCATGGGCACAGAGTCTGACACACACACATGGGCACAGAGTCTGACACACACACACACACACGGGCACAGAGTCTGACACACACACTCATGGGCACAGAGTCTGACACACACTCATGGGCACAGAGTCTGACACACACTCATGGGCACAGAGTCTGACACACACTCATGGGCACAGAGTCTGACACACACACATGGGCACAGAGTCTGACATACACACACACACACACGGGCACAGAGTCTGACACACACAGACACAGAGTCTGACACACACAGACACACACACGAGCACAGAGTCTGACACATACACACTCATGGGCACAAAGTCTGACACACACACACATACACACTCATGGGCACAAAGTCTGACACACACACATGGGCACAGAGTCTGACACACACACACACACACACACGGGCACAGAGTCTGACACACACAGACACAGAGTCTGACACACACAGACACACACACAGGCACAGAGTCTGACACATACACACTCATGGGCACAAAGTCTGACACACACACACATACACACTCATGGGCACAAAGTCTGACACACACACTCATGGGCACAGAGTCTGACACACACTCATGGGCACAGAGTCTGACACACACTCATGGGCACAGAGTCTGACACACACACATGGGCACAGAGTCTGACACACACACACACACACACACGGGCACAGAGTCTGACACACACAGACACAGAGTCTGACACACACAGACACACACACGGGCACAGAGTCTGACACACACACACTCATGGGCACAAAGTCTGACACACACACACATACACACTCATGGGCACAAAGTCTGACACACACACATGGGCACAGAGTCTGACACACACACACACACACACACACACACACGGGCACAGAGTCTGACACACACACACTCATGGGCACAAAGTCTGACACACACACACATACACACTCATGGGCACAAAGTCTGACACACACACACACATGGGCACAGAGTCTGACACACACACACACACACGGGCACAGAGTCTGACACACACACACATACACACTCATGGGCACAAAGTCTGACACACACACACACATGGGCACAGAGTCTGACACACACACACACACACACACACAGACACTGCAGTTGCTTAACGTGTTTCATGGTTAATCTGGTAACACACTTCTAGATGTGCACCTGTAGGAAAGTGTTCGTAGATCCTGAAATCATTTGCATCACAACAGTTAAAAGCAAAAATACAAACCAGAATACATTTGTTTGAAGTCCCCACTTTTAAGCATCTAGACGGCCATCCCTGATGAGGTTAAGATGGTTCTAATCCACTTATGAAGTGTACACAATATCTTTCCTCCTTCTCCAGTGACAGTTTACATTGGTAATCTGGGTGTGTTCATTTTTTCCAACAGGACAGTACAAGTTCTTGCGGTGGGAGGCAGGCAGTCTCCACGTCTTCTCCTGGACACCTGCTCGTTTGAGTAAGAGGGGCTGAAACCAGCATCACAGGGCCAGAAGCTCCGGAGGGTTTTCTCCATAACAGTATTTGGCCTGGGCGTTTCTGTAAGTGTTTTCATGTTGGACACTCTGAGGAGAGAGAAAGAAGACAAACAAATCACTCAATACTTCAGATCAGATGAACCTCAGATCAACTGAAATAAATCAAGACTCCTTGTCTTATAGGATACGATGTAGTGTGTTAAAACTGCAGTATGTGGACACACAAGAGGCAGAGGGCCACA